>NC_061118.1:123952690-124110739 GCF_002878395.1 Capsicum annuum
TTATAAAATTAATTAATTAATTTAATCGATCGCTTTAAATAAATATTACTTTAGCTTACTGTTAAGAATAAATAGTGTTTCGCATATATAAAATTATCGCGAGTTTACCAAAAATAAATAAATGTTTTTAACATTAAATAAATTTTAGGCATGTTTAAAATATTCGTCTTAATTAAGAATGCGGCGTACGCATCTTTCTGAGACATTTAAAAATTCAAGGAGGCAACAATGCACTTTGATAAATATTTATAAAATTATTTTTTCACCGATTTAATACAAGAGTTTTAAATAATTTTAGTACATTAAAATGAGCGATTTTAGGGCCTACTAACATCATTTGTCAAAATAATTTAAGTCAGGATAAGTCAATAAAAGCGACCATGCTAGAACCACGGGACTCGAGGGGTGCCTAACACCTTCCCTTCGGTCAACACAATTCCTTATCCGGATTCCTAGTTCGCAGACCAAAAATAAAAAAAATAAAGAGTCATTTCCTTTTGAATAGGGATTCAATAAGGTGACTTGGAACACCCAAAACCAACTCCCTAGCGGGGTCGGATGCGGTGAAAAACAGGGGGTGTGACACCGTAGCGTGAGGATTTTGGCCCGAGATATGCTCCAAACCACATGTTTCATGCTTTTCATGTTTATGAATGATGAATCTATCAGAACTTGCGTACTTCACCACTCTTAACCACCACTTGTAGTTCGAATTAGCACATTTGAAGCAAAAGACACTGCTCGAATTAATCACCTTCTTTATTCTAAAATCTTTTTTCACGCAAGAAATAAACAAAGTGTTAGATAGTTCATTCTTGTCCTTGAAAGACATTCCAATAAAAAAGTCGGTCCCATTATCATGAAGATTTCCAGATTATGTCGATTGAGAAGAACTGCACATCTATTGGTCGCATCAACGGGCGTAAGGTTTGATCATCATCTGGAATATTCATATCTAGATCATCCAACCTATCATCAAAGAAGTCTTCTTTTTCTTCTTCTTCTTCTACGTTCTGGTTCTCATTCTCTCTCGTCTTTTCAACTATGTACACCCTTAACACCGGCTTGGTTGAATCACTTAGATAAGAATGCAACCGAACCTGATCGGTTATCTTGAAAGGCAGTACCCTCTGATTTTCAAAAGAGTTGTGCATGTAGCTGATGGCAAATTCTTTCGGTTGATAATTCAGTCCACAAAAGCGGATGATTAAGTTCACAAAATCATCATAAAAAACATCACTTTGGACTGTCATAGCTATCGTCTCTAGCATTTCACCCTCCTTCTAACGTCATACATATCGATTGCTCTTTTCAACCCAATGACCATGATAATCCACCTCTATTGCTATTAATCCCTCCATTAGTGGTACCTAGATAAAGTCATTTGTTAAAAAAAGTTGATAGTGATTTCATAGTGCCTTGAATGAATCCCAACAGATGTGTTATTTATTGCAACAGGTAAGTGATGAGTCACAATAGATTCTTACCTGTTGGGATTCATGTTACGGGTCTGAATATCTGTTGCAACAGATGAATCGCCTGTTGGAGTTGATGTTATAACTAAATCACCTTTGAAGTTGATTCCAACAGATGAGTGACAGTTCCAACAGATAATTAACTTGTTACGACAGATGACTTACCTGATGCAACAGGTTATTAATCTGTTGTAACCTATGTTGGAATCGTGTTCAGGTTCTGTTGCAACAGGTAACTAATTTGTTGCAACATATATGTCAAATGTTGCAACAGATAAGCCATCTGTTTAAACATGAATCCAACATATTAGTCTCCCTTTGAAATAGATGTGATTTTATGTTAGATTTATGATTGGGTTCTATCCATTCTTGGAAAACAACAACACAATAGCAGTTACCCAGATGACAAATTCAACTAAAAATCATAATTTGACTTACCAACGTCTCCTATGAAGTAATGTCAAAGTGAAAAGTGATGTTAGAAACAAAATTTGACCTAAGAAATTGGTCAAATAGCAACAGTAGCGGTAACAACAACAACAACAAATGGTCAACAAAAACAAGATGAAGATGATAATGAAGTAGAAGATGATGATAATAAAGAAGAAGATGATGAATGAAGCAGCAACAACAATGAACAACAAAAATCGCTAAAAGAGATAAATCAACAAAGGGTGAGAAGGGAGAGAAAGATGCCTTTTTTTCCTCCGTTTTCTGTTATATAGGCTAACATTTGGATCAAATTATAAATTTAAAAACTTGTGGGTTATTTTCAAACTTTTCCAACTTTCTTAATCCATAATAAAGTAATTGTCACCTCCACCTAATAATTAAGACTGGTGTCACCTACACCTCATTTTAAAACTCTTTTGTCACCTGTGGCCCAAACCCCCATGTATCTTGAACATGTTTTGATTTGTCTATATATGTTGGTTAATATTTAACTGAAAAACAGTTATGAATACATACTTGTCTGTCTTGTGAGATCTGAAATTTATTTACGTGTGCATAGTTTAATCAGTTGTTAAGTTCACTCAGTTGTATTTGCAACATTGAATTAATTTGTATTTAATTATACAAAGTTAGTTTTATTTTTTTTGTTGATCCAAAAATATACAATCATATACATTTTTTTCACAGTACACACAATTACAAATACACATATCTATACTATGTTAAAAGTGTGAAGGGCCTTAAAAATATTGTTTGAATTTTTTGTCCTTTATTAAAAGGCTTTGTTTTTGACAAACTTTTCTTTTCACTATTTTTTTTTAATATTTAGGAGATGAAAATTAATTAAATATATTTATGGTAAAACCTTTCCTTATTAGAAATTAGTGGAATTAATGACAATAAAATACTTTTTCCATTAGTTTAAGAATTCTAAATCAACTAAATTTGAATTTAAGAAGATTTAAAAAATCTAAAAATAAATATAAAAGCGTTAGAGCAAGAAAATTTAAGAAGTACCAAATTTTTAAAAGTTTAACGTACATAATAAGAATGTAATCAATGATTTTGTAAAGATTTGACTTTTAAAACAAGAAGAGATTTTAAATATAGAACAAAAATATAAAAACAATCGTATTACAAATATGGTTCAAATTGATGTGCCCTGTTAGTCTCTAGCAGCAAGGAAAAGAGGTACCGCGTGACAAATGCAAAAGTGATGATCTATCAACTACTTGAAATTTCTGGTGGTAAAATACATATGTGCTTATACTAAAATATATGTTTATGTTTACATTATTATATTAAAGTGTGAAGAATCTTTGAAAAGTGATTTGAACTTTTTGCACTTCATTGAAAATCTCAGCAATAACAAAATTATTAAATTTTAAATAATCAAATGTTACACGTGCGAGACACGTACGAGTAAACTAGTATATTTATAGATATATACAATACGTACATATTGGACTAATTTACAGTGTCATATACATATTAATTTGTATATATATTTTGTGTACTTATTTGATTAACTATATATACAAGATGTTAAATTTATACTTTGTCTCATTTAATTAACTATACAGACATATTCTTAAATTTATACACGTGTTTTCACCTATGTATTCTTAATTTATTTTTATATGAATTATTTATATATACTTAAAGCCTTAATATTCAATATTTTTGTTGTTTTCATTCTATATACATATATAGTTAATTGTTTTTTTGTATATATTTGTACTTTCTCCCTCTCTATATGAATTAGTTTGATAAAATTAATTATATTAATATATGCATATGAATATACATATATGAAAAGAGATTATTATGGGTAAATTGGAGGGATTGCTATCCCTTTTCTTATTAATCTCTATTGTAACTGAAAAGGGAAAAAATAAATTTTATATTTTCTGTATTAATTGTTTTCAATTATCTAATATGTATTTCATATATACAATATATAATTGTATACATATAAGTTGTTATATAAGTAAAGTCGTTTGTATATATATTTGTATATGAATTGCTTTGTATATATACTTGTATGTATACAAACAAAGACGCAGTTCATATGAATTGCTTTCATATGTATATGTGGATCATGTTTAATTATGTACATCTAATTCTTTGTATATGTTTATAGGGGTGTACATTTAATTGTATATATATGTTCCTTTAATTTTATTAACAACAGACGACTAACTTTTCGTGATTATATATATATTTAATATATGTATTTTACTATAGTTGTAGTAAAATCCTAATATTCACATACAAATGAAGTAAAGTTCACATAAACTCACAAGCGGCATCATATGCATCATGTAAAATTTTTAACATTTTTTGTAACATATATTTAAGTGAGTCATTTGAATCAACTTACAACAACTAAATATCTATAAGTATAAATACATAAAAACTTTTAAAATTATTCATTAAATCAAATATTGAAATGTATTCAAAACAATTAAAAATTAACATCAGTCACAAATAAAAATTGAAAATTCAATTCTATGTTTCTTCAAATTCTGCTATTTAACTCAAGGCGCTTTTCTACACGAACGATTATTGTGCCCACTGTAACCACAAACACTTTATGAATTTGAAGAATTATTTCCTGAAGAATTCTCCAATTAACTTTTGTCTTTATCACTTTTTGACCTCTTGGATAGTTGTTTGTATTTTGGTGACAAAACAATCTCACTTAAGGTATAATCTGATATCTTCAATATACAATCTTTAAATTCTCGCACTTTTGTTCTTCAAATCTATACAAAGTTATTTAACAATCAACCCTAGTGATTCGTCATAGCTTTCAGATTTTTTCATTACAATTAAGTCCAATCAATATTCCTCATACTCATTTTCAATTGTCTGCACATTCGAATGCTTCAAAACAACTGGTATTGAGCCATATCCTGTTAATAATCAAACATATAATAGCAATTAAGTTACAAATATTTTATATTTTGTATTTCATTTTGTATATATACAATCCTCAAATACGAAATCAATACCATATACTCTCAAATAGTACAAATAAGTCATTTTTTATTTGACAAAATCTTTTAATCTATGTATATACAATACACAATTATGAATTTAAATATAATATATAATACTGAAATTATACAATACTTCTCAAATGAAGTTTAAAACTATAAAATTATCGAATACGAGTTCAAATACAATATACATTTAATAATCAAAACCGTTATACATTGAATTTTCAAAAACGAATTCAAATATCAAACGAATTGATCAAACTAAAACCACAAACACATCTATTCACCGCAAGAACATTGCTTGACTCAAATACAAATTCAATTGCAAGTCAGTTTATACAAAACATGTCACTTCATATAATTATTTTTCAGAATTTAGGAATGAAATAGAGATTAAAGAACAAGACGACTGAATTACATACATGTTATGAATTATTGATGTTACTTTCTTGATTTTTCTTATTTTTTTTACTGTGTTCTATCGAATGTGACCTTAAAAGAAGATTTATGAAAGGAGAATTTGTGAAAAGTTGGAGAAAATTAAGGACGTTCATTATTCCCTCTCACCTATATATCTCTGATTTCTGTTTATTGTAATCGGTTGTTGAGAAAAATCAATCAAGTAGATTTGTATAAATAGGCCATATATACATTTCTTGACTACTGTTAATCATAATTTGTACTTAGTAAAACTTAGACCATGAAATTATTTAAAAGGGGTCTGAATTGTCTATATGTGGAGTTTTACCAAATGAAAAAGGTCACTTATAGAAAATACCTTATTATGTGTTTCATCAAAATGAGAGTGTTTCTAGCCATTTTCAAAATTATAATTCATAGTCTCATTCTCTCTCTCTCGCTCAATGTATCACCAAGTTATTGGATGATCACGGAAATATTATAATTACTCATTGTATTTGTATTCACTTATCATTTCTTTTTTTTTTTTTTTTTTTTTGCTTTTTGGTTCTTTTCTCTATTTTCTTTTTTCGTTTCTGTTTTTCCTCTTCTATCTCTAATTTTTATTTCTCTTTTATTTTTATTTTTTGTTTATCCCAAAACCAAAAGTGACATAGTATAACAACATAATATTAACATTGACAAAATCTATCTAACTTTCGTATTAAATGGCCAAAGTTCACTTTGTGACGTTATAGAGAGGTCTGACTGTATAATAATTTATATCCAATTTATACAACTATATAAATATAATTATTTATATAAAGCTGACTATTTTTTTCCTCATTCCAAATATTAGAGAAAATGGTATATTACCCCCCAACCTTTAGTCGAAATCTCAACTACACACTCAACCTTTAAAGGTGACCTATTACCCCCCTAAACTATTTTAAAATGAAATTATTACCTCCAACGCTGACATGGAAAGAGAGTGTGTTTCACTCTCTTTAAAAGAGAGTAAGAACGAAAATAATTTATTAAAAATTTATTTTTAATATATTTTTAAATAAATATATATAATTTTAATTATTTTTTTTCTTTTTTCTTCTTCGTTTCTTTTTCTTCTTCCATTCTTCTTCTTTTTCTTCCTCTTCAATTTTTCTTCTTCTTCACTGGCATCCAAGAACTCATCAATGACTTCTTCTTTCTTCTTCTTCTTCTTCTTCTGGCATCCAAGAACCCGAATTACATGAGATTGTTGAATCAATTTAGATTGAAAAATTCGAATTAATTTCTGTGTTAGAATCATTCCTTAGCTCCCAAAAAAATGGTTGACGTTGAAAATGTTGAAATTCATCAAAAAAAAAAAAGTTACCAGAATTTTGAATTTTTTGGTGCCGTCACTATCCAACGGCATTTCACCATTGAAACCGCACCATTGAAAGCGGCGACATTTTGTGAAAATCAAATATAACATTAATTGCTGATTTGATTTTAAAGAAGAAGAAGAAGAAGACATATGACGTGGCATATGACGTGGAATTAAATTTTTATAGTAAAAAATAAGTAATATGACGTGGAGTTGCGTGGCATGACACGTGGCAACGCGTGCATCACACCCACATTCCAAATGATTGATTGTCAGTTTTCGAGAGGGTAATAATTTCACTTTAAAATAGTTCAGGGGTAATAATTTCATTTTAAAATAGTTCACGGGATAATAGGTCATATTTAAAGATTGAGTGTGTAGTTAAAATTTCGACTAAAGATTGGGGGGTAATAGACCATTTTCTCCAAATATTATTCAATTTATTTGAAATTTATGAAATTTAAGGTTAAAAAATTTATTTTCATTACATTTATTTTTTGTAAAAGGGGAAAAGAGAATGATTTATTTGAATTTTATAAAGATGAAATTAGAAAATATGAATGGAGAACTTTTCAAATTTGAAATTCAATCCGAAGTTGGGTTGGCATTAAAATTGAAAAAATTACATCACAGCACTAATCATCTTACCATATCTACATAAAATTTCATCTCTTTTATTTAATTACATCTCATCCCTTATTTTAAGTATTGTAGTCAAGATACTAATGTTTCAGAAGACAGTAAGTATCCAAAGAAAATTTAAGTAATGTATTCGAGATAGTATGTATCATGAATAAAACATAATATATCGGGAACAACAAAATACATCCAACATTTAGTAATGTATCCGATATTTCAAATTTTTGAACAACACAATATATTCGAGATTCAGATTTTTCAAAAATTTTAGTAATATTGAAAAGAGTTAGGATAAGGGCAATTAATTTCAAATGTGGTGGAATTTATTTTGTTTATACTTTAAAATTTTTAAAAATCAAATACTTTTTACAAAAAAAAAAAAAAATTAGAAGTAGGGGAAGGAAAAATAGAAGAGGCAATTATAAAAGGGAATTTTTCAGAAATAGCTATATTTTGCTGGAAAACTCACCTTTCATAGTCATATATTACATAATTACCATTTATAGTCGCTGTATTCAATTTACGCCCGCTGTATTCGATTTTATCAATAGTCTGTATTCATATAAAATCTAAATACAGTACCATTTAGCCGTTGTATTCTATTCACAGCCGATGTATTCACTTTTCCTTAGTGGTCTGTATTCATAAAAACATAAATACACTACATATCTAGTCTTGTCAAAAACACTACCATTTTTTTTCTTTTTATTTTTTTTATATTTCTTTTTTTTTTTCTAATTTTTCCTATTTTTAGATATTTTTTTCTCTCTTCTATCTCTCTTTCTTTTTTTTCTTTTCTTTGGTTTTCTTTTTTGTAGTTATTTTCTTTATCATTTTTTTTGTTCTATTTTATATTTTTTATATTTTAAAAAAATATAACTACTCGAGCACAAGTCATTGATGATAACGCAAATACCATAATTGTTTATCTATTTATAGTCTCACCGTCATTTATATTTTTGTATTCATTAATACAACTATATTTGTATTTTAAAGTTCACGTTTGTATTTGTATTTTGTAGTTCACATTTATATTTGTATTTTATAGTTCGCACTTGTATTTGTATTTGTTATTTCGCACTATCATTTATATTTAATATAATTCGCACTTGTATTTTAAAGAACTGTTTTGTATTTGTATTTTATAATTAACTGTATATTATATTGAATTATATTTATATTATGATTTTATTGTGTTTGTATATTTAGATCATATTTGTATTCTATTTTCATCGATATCCTTATATTTTAAAAGAATTATTTTGTATTTGTATTTGTAAGTTGATTGCATATTGTATTTAGCCGTGATTATGCACAATTTATCATTTGTATTTGTATACAAACAAGTAAATGCATTAATTGTATTTTCTTGATTCTAAAATATATAAATATGCAATGTATCATTTGATAAAAATGTACCGTTTTGTATTTGTATGTCAAAATAATTATTCGTATTTGTAAATAAATAAATATCACTTGATATAAATACAATTACAAACAAATGAAACCAACAATTTTAAAAATACAAATACAAATTGTATTTTTATAAAAATTTAAATTATATTTATTTGTATCAATAAATATAACTCGTATAAATAAATACAAATAAATATTCATAAAAAGAAAATCAATCGTTCTTTGTCAATAATTAAAAAATACAAATGATAATTCACACTTGTATCTATATGTTATAGTTCACATTTGTACTTGTACTTTATAATTTCCACTTATATTGGTACATTATAATTCGCCTTTGTATTTATATTTTATAGTTCGCACTTGTATTTATGTTTGTTAATTCGCACAAATGAAAAGAAAAAAAAAAAGAGTAATAGAAAATAGAGAAAAAAACAAAAGAAAAAAATAAAAAAGGAAAACAAGAAAAAGAAAAAAAAAAGACAACGAAAAAGAAAAAATTGAAAAAAGGAAAAGGAAAGAGAAAACAAAAAAGTAAAAAAAAAATGAAGAAAAAAACTAAAAAAAGGAGAAAAAATAAAAAGAAAAAAAATACAGATAAAGATAAAATTGAAAAAAGAAAAGAAAGAGAACGAAAAAAAGAAGGAAAAAACTGAAAAAGGAAAAAAAAAAGGAAAGACCAAATGAAAAAAGACAACAAAAAAGAAAAAATTTTAAAAAGAAAGAAGAAAGAAGAAAGAGAAAAAAAAAAGAAAAAGGAAAAAACTGAAAAAAGAGTAATAGAAAATAGAGAAAAAAACAACAGAAGGAGAAAAAAATAAAAAGGAAAAAAAAGAAAAAAATACAAAAGAAAAGAAGAAAAAGAAAACGAAAAATTTGAAAAAAGAAAAGAAAGAGAAAACCAAAAAAAAGGAAAAGAAAAAAAGAAGGAAAAAACTGAAAAAAAAAAAAAAAGGGAAAGTAATAGAAAATAGAGAAAAAGAAAAAATACATGAGAGAAACTATGAATTATAATTATGAAAAATTAATAGGCAAGAGGAGATTATGAATTGTAATTAATTGAAACCAAGATAAATAAGATAATTAGGAGTCAATATTGACTAAGTTATGTAATTATCCCACTATTTTATAGGAATATGATAAAAGTTCACATACTCCACCATCTGAACTATTAAAATCCCCTATAACCAAAACTTTATTTGGAAATAAAGAGCAAAAATCTTTTAAAAAAAGAAAGAAGAATTATCATGGTTTAATAACTCAAGTGTTTAAACCTTTAAATTTGACTAATTTTTAAATTGTATTAGAATAGTATCCGTACGAAAATTGTTAGGGAAAAATCCCAAGTAAATCATACCCACACTTCTCCAGACACAACTATGACAACAGAGGGTGCAAATAATACCATTCATGTGGATCACATTCAGAACACAACTCCAACAACAAAAGTAATTGATACTACAAGTATACAGGTTCCAGCTGGTCATCATGAGGTTAGGGAGAAGAAAGGAGATCATCAATGTATAGACAACATGGCTATCATGGAATTTCCAACAACACTCCAAGTTGACACATTGAATCCCCAAGTAAGGCCATTCACAATATTCCCACACACAGACTGGAGATTGAAGCAGCAACAGAGAATAAACCTGTTGGGGAAGAGAGTGTTATGACAGAAGACCAAATATTTAATGATGCTGATTTGTCACCTAGGATGGTCTCTGCACTTAAATTTGCAAGAGTGCAAACAAGAAGGAAAAGGGTCAATCAACAAGTTAGTGAATCATGAAAGAACTAATTTGGAACATAAGGTTAGTAAAGTCACAAAAAGCATTTCAATGAGTGCAAATGTTTCATAACTTTCACTAGTTTGCACTTGTGGCTTTAATAAAACCTTTTCAGCATGTCAGAACAACTAATAAATATAAATCAAGGTTGAAAATGCCACATTCATTGCATAATACAAATGGTATGATCTGAATATTTATCAATCATGGGTATGATCTCAATGTCATTAGTAACTCTGAGCAGCAGATTACTATCAATATGCAAAATCAAGTGTTAGCTACCAGATTTTGTGCAACATTAGTCTATGCTAAATGTGACGACCAACTTAGATTGGAGATTTGGGAAGATTTGTACTCAATCGCAGATGATATTAATAGCCCTTGGTTAATAGGTGGAGACTTCAATGTGGTCCTAAATGAAGAAGAGAAGATAGGGGGTCTCCCGATGGTAGAAGCAGATTTTGAGGATTTTTAAGACTTGGTATAAAATCGTGTGACTTAATTCAGGTTCCATATAAGGGGAGCCCTTTTACTTGGTGGAACAGAAGATTTGGTGACTATTGTATTTTTGAAAGGTCGGATAGGGTTTTAATTAACTCTCTGTTTCAAGAAATCTTCACATTCAAAAGTTGAGCACTTACCAAGAAATGGTTCTGACCATGCCCCACTACTATTTGCTTGTGCAAATAGTGATTCAATTCAAGTTTCTTAACTCCTGGGTCCAACATGTAGATTTTAAGGATGTGGTTTAATAATTGGGATGTAGATGTTTCAAACAACCCATTCCTGGACTTCAAGAGGAAGATTAAAAAAATCAAGAAGGTGTTGACTATTTGGAGCAGAAAAATATATGGAGACATTTTCAACAGTTGATAATCAGGGAGGAAATTTCTAGAATTAAAGAGTAATTATTTGAGAACCCTTCGGGCTGAAAATAGAGTGGTGATGCAAAAAAACAAGACTGAATATACTAGGTATTTAAATCTAGAAGAGAGTTATTGGCAACAGAAAGTTGTATATGACTGGTTTGTAGATGGTGATAGAAACACCAAATTTTTTCATAGTATGGTCAAAGGGAGAAGGCAGAAACTAAAACTGATGAAGATTCAAAATCAGCAACGGGTATGGCTAGAGAAATCAAAAGAAATAACAGATAAGGCTGTAATGTTCTATTAGCAGCAGTTCAGACAGAAAAGGGATAATATAAACCATTCTCTTCTTGATCACATCTCTGAATTGATAAATGATGAAGACAATAATGCTCTTAAAGTTATTCTTGACAGTGCTGAAGTAAAAAAGTCTGTGTTTAACCTGAGTGGGGAAAGTGCCTGTAGGCCAGATGGCTTATCAGGCAAATTCTATCAAATATGTTGGGACATAGTGGGGCCAGACATTATAAGAATGACAATTGATTTTTTCTCTGCTAACTCTCTTCCTAAATCTATTACTCATACAAATTTGGTTCTTATTCCGAAGAAAGTTAATGTGCAAACTTTCTTAGATATGAGACCAATTACAACAACAACAACAAACCCAGTGTAGTCCTACAGCGTGGGGTCTGGGGAGGGTAAGATGTACGTAGTCCATACCGCTACCTCTGAAGAGGTAGAGAGGCTGTTTTCGATAGACCCCCGGCTCAAGATAAAGGATAGTAAACAAGGGGATGGATGACATAACTGAAATAAAGAATAAGAGATAATAAAATAAAAATCAGAGAAATATGAGATACGGGAAATAAGAGCAACACGGAATAAGAAAAATAGGAACTAAGAAATAAGAAATAGGCCACCCACCTAGTAGTAACAAACACTCACATACCAAAGACACCTATGTATACTGTCCAATGATTACTATCCCGACTACACAAGAACTCTCCTGACTGCTTGCTACAACCCACACACTAACACTAGCCTTCTAACCTTATCCTCGACCTCCACACACTAACACTATCCTTGTTGCCAAAGGATATATGCAAATATTTGGGCGTAATTATAGTGACACTTTCTCTCCCGTGGATAAAATACTATTTTTCCGTCTTTTCCTATCTATTATTGTCGTTCGTCATTGGCCTCTTATCAGTTGGACATTAAGAACGGTTTTCCACATGCTGAGCTTGAGGAAGGAATTTATATGGAGAAACCACCTAGTTTTATTGCTCAGGAGGAGTCTAGTAGCCTTGTATGTCGGTTGCGCAGGCCACTCTATGGTCTGAAGCAGTCCCCTCGAGCCTAGTTTGGAAAGTTTAGCACAGTAATTCAAGAGTTTGGCATGATTTATACCGGAGCTGATCACTCAGTGTTTTATCGTCATTCTGAACTAAATTTGTGTATTTATTTGGTCGTTCATGTTGACGATATTGTTATCACCGGTAATGATAAGGATGGTATCACTAATTTGAAACATCTCTTCTAGCATTTCCAGACTAAAGACCTCGGCAAACTGAAATTTTTTTAGGTATCAAGGTTGCTCAGTCCAGATTAGGTATTGTTATTTCTTAACGCAAGTATACCTTAGAAATTCTTGAGGAAACAAGAATGGTGGTATGTAGACTTATTGACACTCCTATGGATCCAAATGTTAAACTTCTGTCAGGATAAGGGGAGCCACTCAGTGATCCTTAAAGGTATATGCGGTTGATTGAAAAGTTGAATTATCTCACAGTGACTAGACCTGACATTTCTTTTCCTGTGAGTGTCGTAAGTCAATTTATGACTTCCTCCTTAATAGTCATTGGTAAGCAATTATTCGTATTTTGCGATATATAAAGTCAGCTCCAGATAAAGGACTACTCTTCGAGGATCGAGGCCATAAGCATACCATCGGATATACAGATGTTGATTGGTCAAGATCACCCTCTGATAGACGTTCTACATCAGGATACTGTGTTTTCGCAGGAGGTAATTTGGTATCCTGGAAGAGTAAGAAACAGAGTATGGTTACTCGATCTAGTGCGGAAGCAGAATATCGAGCAATGGTTGTAGCAACTTGTGATCTAGTTTGGATCAAAGCTGAGAGAACTAAACTTTAGAGAATCAAAGCTGAGAGAACAAATTTGGAGAAACCAGTACGATGGAACTTGTGTGTGATAATCATGCAGCCTTTCATATCGCATCAAATTCAGTGTTTTGTAAGAGAACTACGCACATAGAGATTGATTGTTATTTTGTTAGAGGAAAGATACTCTCAGGGGATATTTGTGAAGTCAAGTGATCAACTTGCAGATATCTTCAATGACATTTGTAACAAGCTAGGTACATATGACTTCTATGCACCAGCTTGAGGGGGGGGAGGGGTTAAAATATGAGTAGGAATGGGAGAGGTATATAAAATCCTACTTGGTAAAGGATTGTTATGTAGTGTCTATAAATAGAGTCTCAATGTAATTATGTAGATACACAATTCAATAATATTTTTCTCCATTATTTCTCACAACTTCCACCTATGTAATGTAGCATTCATGTGAACTATGCAGTGTTGTCAACACATGCTTAAACCTAGAAGCGAGATTCAAAACGTGTTGAGCGCAAACACTTTGGCTCGCGGAATGAGCACTTCAATATTGTCATCAAGGTTTTAAGACATCCTTTTCCTTGCCAATGAGCCTCTCCTAAAGGGAGAGACACTAAAACAATTGATATTTCAGTTTATCGTAAAAAAAAGTAAGTTTTTAACATTTATTTGTCATTCATGAATATGTTTATTGGTCATGGACTTAACATATGTATTTGCATTTATTATTTTTTTGAGATTTAGTACTGTTTTATTCTTCGGTATTGAGGAATAAAATTACAAGGAAGTAAGGTCAGACTCTGATCTTTAAATAGCACCTAAGAATTCTACCAGCTCATCTATTCCTCCATAGAGTTTCCTTTACACCAAAAAAATAAGAAACTAAACAGTTCCATTTCACATCATGAATGCCCATGTCTCTCTTTCCATATTGTCTACCATATACATGAAGGTATTATCCTCCATCATTTTTCCTGGTTCTTACCTCCCCCTCTTCTCATCCAACAGTTCATCAAATCAGCAGTATGCTCAGACATTGTCCATTAGTCTTTGTGAGACTAAGGAACCGATTCCACAATTGTGTAGTGAATTTTTAATGTAGAAAAAAAGGTGGTTCGTCTCCCCAGTTTCATTACACAGAAACATCTAGTCACTACTACTCTCCCCTTCTTTTGTAGAACCTCATGTGTAAGGCATGCTCTCTTCACCACTAGCCAAGTGAAATATTTAACCGTGGTGGAAGCCATGCTCTTCCAGATATTCTTCCAGATTTTTAGGCACTCACCTTGCATCACATTATTTTCTTGTACACGTTATTCACATGAAAAATATCATCCCTATGTCTCCATCTCAGTGCATCAGACAAGGATGATAGCAGGATGATAGCGCCTGGGAAATTTTCCATTTCACTCAATAGGCTTGTCACTCTACCTCCCAGTCATTTAGATGTCTTCTAAAATTAAGATTCCACCCTTGGTTTGACCATCTTTCAAAAATGGTTACTTTAGGGTCACTACTTAACATCATAAAATCAGGATAAGCTTCTTGTAAAGGGACTTTGCCCTCTCCAATTATCCTTCCAGAACAGGGTTTTGGTGCCATCTCCAACCCTGATTCTGGAGTTTGTACTTTGGCCAAAGTGATCTGATTTCCTCCAAACCCCCATACCATAAGTGCAATTACTTTCATTAGAACACAATTGGCTGGTTTGACCAAACTTGTGGGAAATGACCTCTTCCATAGAGCAGAATCGTCTCCACTAAATCTCTATAACCATTCATCAGTAGATCATTATTGTGGATCCTTAAATTTCTGATAGCAAGACCCCCTTGTTCTTAGCTCTGTTGTGCAACCTCCCATTTGACCAATTTGTATTCCTCACTTCTTTGTTGCCTTTCCATAGAAATTCTCCTCAATTTGTTCAGCTTCTTAATCACACTTGCAGACATAATAAATAGAGACATCACATACGTAGGAAGAGAGTCCAACATAGAGTTGATTAGTGATCCTTCCCTCTAATGAATGATATTGGGCTTTCCACTGAGCCAACCTTTTTTTAGCTTTCTCCATCCTTCTGTTTCCTTGTGTAGATTCTCGTAGCAGTGTTATCAATGACGCTCGCCACGTCGCCAATGGTGAATGGCAAGGCGAGGCATAGTCACCACCAGCCTTTGTGGCACTGTGACCTACAAAAGGCGACGCCTAGGCGAGGTTAGCAACACGGAGAGGCGAGGTTACAATGGCATCACCTTTTTATTTTCTTAAAAAAATTACGGTTTTAGGAATAAAAAAGGTAATTGTTGGGCTTATTTTCCTATTTTGGTTCGACTATCTTACCTGCTTGGCGACTGCGACCTAAGACTAGTCATTACTGCGACTGTGATTCCAAAGACTAACAGTGGCTACTCCGGCAATTGGTAAGTACTCCAACGACATGGTTTCTCTTTTTCTTTTTCTTGTTTCTTCTTCTTACTCAGGCGACTCAACTGGTAGTCTGGTACTGATTTCTTATTTTTTTCTCTTCTTCTGTTTTTTTTCTTCTATTTCTTCCTCTTTCTCCTTTTTCTGTACATTGTATTACACTATTACTGTAATTTTTAGTATCTATTTTAAATTTTTGACTTGAAATATTTCCTAATATATTAGTGTTGAAATTTTGATCATTTATATATGCAATTAACTGTTACAGCTTACGAAAGACATGACCCTTAATAGGAAGGTGTGGAGGGCGTAAATTACGGTAGAGGGCTAGTAGGTAGGAGTACGCTCGTAATATTAGGAAAAGGGTGTTGTTTGTATTGGTGCCTTTAGTGCCTTGTAGCCTCTTGGTGATGTCTCTGATTTTGTATAGCAAGTTTATACTACTACTTTGTGGGTGTCTTGTTTTCTTTATTATCTAGCAGTGTGTCACCCTTTGTTTGTTGTGTGTCTTTATGTTTATTGTTATATTTGTTATTGTCCTGAGCCGAGGGTCTATCGAAAATAGTCTCTCTACTTCATCTGAGGTAGTAGTATGGACTGCGGACACTCTAACCCCAAACCCCACTTCATCATTCAGGAGAGCCTATGAAAATACGACTGCCATCTTTTCTTAATGTGACCGTCCTCCACCAACACTCTACCATCCTCCCCTTTAATGCACTTCACTTGGTCGAGGTTACGACCCTTCCTCTCTCTAGCCTTAGCATGCCTAAACAACCTCTTTTCCCCTCCTTTCTCCTCTAACCCTGCATACAAGCTCTCAAACGTTGCCGTCTTAGCAGCCGTAACTGCTAACTTAGCCTCCTTCCTAGCTAACTTGTGCTCCTCCCTATTTACCCATTTCTCTTCTTCATCCTTACTCTCAACCAACTTAGGATACGCCCCCTTCTTAGTCTCCACTTTCTTTTTAACTTCTTCATTCCACCACCAATCCCCCCGATGATGCCCGGCTCGGCCCCTGGAAACACCCAACACCTCACTAGTATTCTCCCTGATGCACCTTGCCACCTTATCCCACATACTATCCACGTCCCCCCTACACTCCCAGTCTGAGTAATTTTGGCAATAAGATTATATCCAAAATTATTCATGATAGATTGTAAGGTGTTTTACCAAACCGTATTTCTCCTAACCAGTCTGATTTTGTTAAAGATAGAAACATTATTGAGAATGTTCTACTGACTCGAGAACTGATAATACACAATAGTAAGAGAGGAAAGCCATCTAATGTTGACATTAAGCTGGATATGGCTAAAGCTTATAACAAAGTTTCTTGTTTTTTCCTGATGACGGTGATAAGGAAGATGGGATTCTCTAATATTTTTGTTGATTTTATTTGGAGATTGATTTCTAACAATTATTATTCTATGTTTATTAATGGGCAATCTTATGGCTTTTTTCACTCCACTAGGGGAGTGAAGCAAGGGGATCCTCTTTTCCTAGCTTTATTCATTCTCTTCAGAGGTGCTTTCAAGAGCCTTAAATTTCTTATTTGAAGACAATCAGTTTGTTGGATTTAGAATGCCTAAGTGGTGTTCTAGTTTGAGCCACTTAGCTTATGCTGATGATGTCATTATCTTTTCCTCATCCAATTCTTAGTCTTTGGAAAATATTATATTTATTTTGTATGAATATGAGCAATAATTAGGATGAAAAGTTAACCAGGATAAAACTTCTTTTACATCAATCAAAACACAGAAGGGGAAATGGATTCTCAAATTGCTCACATCACTGGAATAGACAAAGGCAAGTTTCCAATAAAATATCTGGGGTGTCCTCAACAACAACAACAACAACAAACCCAGTGTATTTCCACAAAGTGGGGTCTAAGGAGGGTAGAATGTACGCAGTCCATACTGCTACCTCCAAAGAATGGGGTGTCCTATTACCCATAAAAAGAAAAGGAAAGAAGACTATGTTGATCTTCTTGACAAAGTGAAGGGAAAACTTCAAGCATGTAAGGAGAAACTTCTCTCTTATGGTGGAAAGAAAGTCCTTACAAGTGTTTTGAAGACTATGCCTATTTATGTGTTATCGGTAATAGTTCCTCCTATTTTTGTGTTGAAGGAAATTCATAGAATCTTCGCAAAGTTCTTTTGGAGTAATAAAGAAACAGGAAGAAGCAAACATTGGTCTACATGGACAAAAGTGTGTCCGCCTAAAAATGAAGGGGAACTTGGATTTAGATCTATGTTTGATGTGTCTAAGGCAATGTATGCAAAATTATGGTGGAGATTTAGAACACAAAATAATTTATGGACCCATTTCTTATGGCCCAAATATTGTAAGAAGCAGATCTCTACCCTTGTGAAATGGAAAGAAGGCTCTCATGTTTGGAAGTACATGCTGGAGAATAGGGACAAAGTTGAACAATTTCTTTGGTGGGAGCCTAAAAGAGGAACAATAAACATTTGATTTGATAATTGGACTAATCTTGGTCCATTATTCAAGCACCCTTTAGATACTCACACTTGCTATTGGAGACTTTTTGACTAAAGATGGTTGGAATTTTTAGATCATACAAGAAAGAGTTCCAAAGTATGTGGTGGAGCATTCTAGGAACAACTTAAGCAAAGCCCAACTAATGGATGAACAAACCACGGTGGACTTTGACTAGTACATGTAGTTTTAGTGTGAAGAGTTTCTGGAACCTGTTACGAAATAAGAAGGATCTTAATGAAGATCTCAGTCAACTGTGGTGCACAGGATTACCTTTCAAATTTCTTTCCTTGCCTGGAGAGTGTGGTTAGGCAAGGTGGCTATTTCTCATTTGATTAATATCTAGAATCCTAATAATTTTGCTAATTGTAGGTGTTGTTCAAGTCCTAAAAGGGAGACAATTGAACATCTTTTTCTGAGTGGAGAGGTGGCAAGATTAGTATGGAAACATTATTCTAGGGCAGTTGGTATTAAATAATGCCACTCTTTGAAACCCAACAAAAGAATATAGTGGAACAGTCAAGGAAATTCAAGATTAGTCCCATACTTATAGAGTCAGATTCTCTGACTATGATGCAGATTTTGGAGAATAGATGAAAGCCCCCCTGGAGGTTGATAATTGAAGTAAATGGCATTAACAGACCGAGGAGAACAATGACAACAAGAGTACAACATTCCCTTCAAGAAGAAAATGCTCTTGCTGATTTTTTCAGTAACCTTATTTTTTATTTTGCAGGTGATTTTTAATTGAATATTTTGAAGACATACCAAGCAATGGAAATTAGACAACCAAGACATTCCACAAATAAGAAGGCAAGTTACTAGCAGTTAAAAGCTTAGATGTTAATTTGATCGGAACATCTTATTATCGGAATTAGCCTAGTGAAGGAAAAAAATACTATATCGGGATAAGCAAGGATTACCAAACATTTTAGGGACCATAATTGACTGATGGTATCTACACATGAGTTATTAAACTTGGACGAGATTTCATACCACAACTAGCATTTTGATAGCAGAAGAAAGCACAAAATATGTAACTATGTCTGAAGAAAATTCATATGATGGAGTATCCGCACCTGGTGAGAGCTTGGGGTGTTCAAAGGTACGAAATCAAGACGTAGATACTGCTTAAGGTTTCATTATGTCAACAATACTATTTCTACTGGTAATCTGCGGCAAGTTACCACACAGTGAGTTACAAATAATTTCTCAAAAAATGTTTTCTATTTTTCTTATTAACGTATTAGATGGTGGTATCAATCTCTGGCTAGATTCAACTCACCATTCAGCTGAAAAGAGGGATACAATTCATTTTAAGGAAAAGAGAGGACTTAACTTGAATGAAGAGTTGATAAGAGAAGATGGATTTGCCTTTCATCCTCAAATTTGGCTCTTCCAAAGTCACTTTATGAGTCGAAGCTATTATGGTAGATCAAGCTTTAAGTTGAATCGCAGATGCAAGTTTAAGAGTTGAATGCATATACAAATGAGAAACATCTTCTTGAGAATGGTTCAATGATTTTTGGGATTCATTTTGGATAGATTTGATGGGATTTGGACAAGAGAGCTACAAGCTTCTGGTTACTTTCGTAATTGCTGGAGTAATATCTTATTTCTATATGTTGGATCCAATTATTCTTGGGCCAGGCCATTTTTGGCTAGGCTTTTGCACCCTTACTGTTTTGTTTTCAATGAATGGGCTCCTGCCCAATTTTAATTTTTTTAAAAATTTCTTCTGTGCTTGACCCAAAATTTTTCATTATTTTATAAATTACAAAATTTAAATAATTTAATCTACATTGATTAAATGGCCTGCAGAGAAGGAAAATTATTTTCTGCTCTTAAATTTTCGTAAGATCTTATAGTAGACTCGAAGTGTGTTGATCAATCCACAACATTATTTGCCGGAATAAGAGAAAGTTCATTCAAATTGTTGAAAAGAAAGATATAAGTACTTCTCTTGATCTTAAGGTTTTTCTATTATCACATTCATATCTTTTATGAAAGGTTTCACAATGATAATTATGTTGCCTATTAATAAAAAAATGAATTATACTAAAAGAATCTTAGTATCAAACATAAAGGTTTAACATGATCATCAGTGGTTTAAGTAGTAAGTCAAAATATGTTCTACAGTGGAATCATTTGTGTGCAGTGGTGATAACAAAGTTTTCCCAAAGAAGTTCAATGATACTTTGATACTTTTACCTCAGCAACCCCCATAAAATAGTTTAACGAAATTGCATTTGCACTCAATCCAAATTTTTTATTCATGAGCACATATTTATCTAAAATTTTCTTGTAGTTACATTCCTAACTTTCACCTAAAGAGGTGATTCATGGAGAATGTAGTTGTCTAAATGCATATTTTGAGGCAACTCATACGCTATTCAGAGCAAATAGAGCACAAAAAGAAAAAATAACATGTTTTAGAAGAAAATTTTATATTAAAATTATATTATTGCATCATAAACCCGCAGTTATATGTTATGCTCTAAGGTGAGAAATAAAAAATAACTCAGTTGTATATACTCTTGACATTATCTTTGGAATGACAATGCTTGAGCTATAAACCAACTAGTAAAATATCGAGTCTTTTGCGTTAGTATCTTGACATTTATGTTCAATTGTAACATGTTAGATTAGTTTTATAAATTCGTTTGTAAATATTCTATAAATTAAAAAAAAAATATTTGAAATAAACCCATTAAATAGCAAATCAACCTTGGCCGAATTCAATTAACACCCATTTTATTTTTCTCAATGTAGGTGCTCTTAATATCTATTGTATTCCCATCAAAGATATTGTATTTCTTGTTAGATCTGTTATTGATTTCCAAATCATATGTTTTTTAAGGTAAATTCTAAGAGACATGAATGAGGGGATACTAAGTTGGTGAATCGAATACTCACTAACAAGATAAAAGTCAGGCAGTCAAATCAATTAAGCTACCGCAATAAGTTAGCAAGGGTATGAAAAGTAAAATTATTGTTTTGTGTTGTGCTCAAGCACACACACAATTGTACGTGGTCTCATCAAGTAATATAGTGGCCTTTTATAAGTCAAGTATCGATCCCTCGGAGACTAGTGTTAACAACTATCCCAGACTAGTCCAACTATTAAGATTAACTCAGCGCTAACGTAACCACAAATTATTTGTGAGTAAACTAAGAGTAAACTTAACAATGTGGTAAATTATGAACAACAATGGAGCGAAACCAGGGTTAAGGAACTACGAACAATCATATTACATTATAGAACTTCATTGATTAGGTTAATTATCTTGGTTGTCGATTTGCACGTCAGTATTGCTACAGGCCTCCACCAGAGTTTCCTCTGGCTTCGCCCCGCTCAGGCATAGTTCATTATCTTTCAAACACCGACAGGTATGCTCACACTCGAACCCTTCTCAAAATATCAAAGTTGGTCAGCGGTGGTTCACGGGTTCTATACTATGACTACGACCTTATGAACCTCTAACCAATTATCTAACTTAGCCCTACAACTACATCGTTGAGTGGGGATGCAAGAACTAAGTCAAATATATTCATATTTCATCCCAAACTTGAACCAAATAGAACACATAGGTATATTTATAACATAAATGCAAATTATAACTCCATTCAATTAGAAGATTACAGTTCTATTCTATCTATCTTATGTTCTATCCTTTTGTTCCTCCTCTCGGGTTCAAAAGATAATTATACATGTATTCTAAGGGTTGAGAATCCTTAATGATTATACATGTATTCTAAGGGTTGAGAATCCTTAAAATAGTGATAAAAAGGATAATTAAACAACCAATACTGATAAACAACTAATACCAAGTCAATTCATCACATCAATACTCATGTTCTTGGCCTTAACCCCGAAAAAGAGTGTTTAGCAGATCATGGACATTATTGTAATCACAATTAATGAATACATGTTAAAATCCATAAACAAACTAAAGTAATGGAAGATAAACCCTAATTTAAGTATTCTCTAGCCTCCCTTCAAGTCCCAAGGTCGTCTAAGGTGTGAAACATAACAACTAAGTGTCCTATTTATACTTGGACACAAGCTGCTGATTTTGACTTAGGGCCATACCACACCCTTATTGCGGTGCTTAGGGTCCTTGGCATGACCTAATCACGGTGAGATACTTGAATTGGCCATTTAGGATTCTCCTAAGGCCATGTAACGGCCCTAACACGGTGCCTAAGGTCCGTGGTATGCCAATGACTCCAAAACATCTATTTTTGGTCAAATCTTGTCCCATGTGTTTGTCTATCTTTTCCAAGCCTTGTGGTGTTGTTTATACTTGATTTCCAGCTTGTGTATCATACATATATCATCATAATCAACTAAAAAAGAATACTATATCATCAAACACCACAAATTAGAGCTCAAAATAACATACAATCCAAGGCGATGAACTAGTAACTTAAGCTAAGAGTACTAGTTTTGTCCTTTTGATCTTTAACTTAGTGTTTTTTCTCTTGGCTTGTTTTAATTGTACCTTAAACACTATAAAAACGTTATTCCACACATTATTACACAATCAAACCCTTATTAACTCATTATACACACTAGAATCCACTGAGATGAACTAGAGCAACACATAGCTCAAGCTAGTAACACTAGTTTTCTCTTCTAAACTCTAAGTGACTAAATTGATTCCAAACTTGTTTGAAGCACACCTTAAACATTATAATTAAGTATTTATCACTTATATGATCATCTATACAAATATTTACTCATCAAGCATAAGAGAAATTCTCTTAGCTAAGCTAAATAAGCTCGAATAACAACACCGAGGTGCATAAACCACCTCAAATCATTTTGTCATATCTAAAATGCAATGAGATTTTTTCTTATTAATTTTTTAAGTATAGTTAACGGACTATTTAAAAAGTCACTTTACAATTGTATTTAGGTTTAATGAAATGTAACTTTATATATTGGTATGTTTGTCATAAGATCTAGTTATGTAATTATACTTATACAATCAAACATGACATTAAAAATTACAATGTAAATACTTCATGATAATTAGATGATTTATGATAATTACTATATTGTGCAATTATTCGACAATGCGATCCTAATAATTACACAATCGATACAACAGTTTTCAAATAGGACCTTCTCGAATTCAGATTGACGTTGATTTCTTTAAGATTTTTCTAGTAGACTTTAACTTTAGGGCAGTCATCCTATTTGTAAAACATCAAAATGTATTAGTATTTCAATGTTTGTGTTAATTATTAGGCAAAATGGAGCAATTTTTGTTATAAAGATTAATTTTATGAATTTTAATTAGTAAATTTAAAAGGAAAAATGCATAAATACATTGCTAAACATATCCTAAAAGACCTTTACAACACTTAAATTTTATGGGTGAAAGAAAAAAGTAAAATATCCATACAAAGATTAGAAGTATGGCCAATACCCCCACTACTATAAACACACAGACCTCACTAAAACCACCAAAATCACCTGATAGAAACTATTGCCAAATGGCAGTAACTGCCAGAAAAATCATCATACAGTAAATTATCATAATAAAAAATAGGTCATGATGACACTTATCTCGACTCAACCTTGATAAGTAAGACAATCACCCAAACTGATAAAGGAAGAATGAAATCGACAATAACATAAATCAAGCGAGGCTTCTAGAACGATCTCAAGCCAATAAAAAATAAAATTTAAATGGAAGTCTGAAAGAAATCTCATAAGTCCCTAAATTTTGGTGTCATGGTCTAAGAGCATCTAGTACATAACTGAAATCTAAAAATACATATATGTCTTTGAAAAAAAAATAAATACATAAAGTAAAATAAGAGGACGCTTGGAGTCGGATCTAAAATTCATAGAACACCTAGTACCCAAAAACCCCTCTAACCATACGAAATCATGTAGAATCTCATGTACTCATACTCAAATCGATACCAAAAGGGCACAGTAGAAGAGAGTACAGTTCACTTGTACTCAGTAGGTATCATAAGCCGACTGAGCAAAGTAGAAAATAATATAAGTAAAGAAAACTTTGACGTTACCTGCAAGAAAAAAAGTCCCAAACGACATCTCACACCATCTCCACTAACAACTCTAATATATATATATATATATATATATAACTTTGATCACGTTACCTGCCAGCAAAAAAGTCCAAATGACAGCTTACATCATCTCTACTAATAATTCTAATATATATATATACACACACAAAGTGCTTATGCATCGCAAGTGGGCTTGGATGGGGAGGAGAAGATGCAGTTTTGGGAGGCTTTGGATGAGGTGGTGAAAGGCGTGCCTAGCTGGGAGAAGATTTTTGTAGCAGGACATTTCAATGGGCACATCGAGGCATTACCGGGAGGCTTTGGTGATGTGCATGGTGGTTTTGGTTTTGGGGAAAGAAATGAAGAGGGGGCTACTCTATTGGATTTTACGAGGTCCTTTGGGCTGGTGGTGGTGAACTAAGGCTTCCCGAAGAAGGATGATCACCTGATCACCTTTCGAAGCACGATAGCCAAGACCCAAATTGACTTTTTGTTATTTAGGAAAGGGGATAGAGTGTTGTGTAAGGACTGTAAGGTCATCCCGAGTGAGAATCTTTCAACCCAGCATAGGCTCTTGGTTATGGATTTGGGTATAAAGAAGGATAGAAAGAAAAAGGTGAGGAGTGTAGATCTAGAATTAAGTGGGGCGGCTTGACGCCAGTGAATGCGTGGGAGATAGGGGAGAAGTTGAAGGGAATGAGGGTATGGGAGTGTAGGGGGAACATGGATAGTATGTGGGATAGGGTGGCTAGGTACATCAGGGAGAATGCTAGTGAGGTGTTGGGTGTTTCTAGGGGCCGGGCCGGGCATCATCGGGGGGATTGGTGGTGGAATGAAGAGGTTAAGAAAAAAGTGAAGATCAAGAAAGGGGCGTATGCTAAGTTGGTTGAGAGTAAAGACAAAGAAGAGAAGGGAGTAAACAAGAAAGAGTACAAGTTAGCTAGGAAGGAGGCTAAGTTAGCAGTTACGGTAGCTAAGACGACAGCTTTTGAGATCTTGTATGTGGGGTTACAGGAGAAAGGAGGGAAAAAAGTTGTTTAGACTCGCTAAGGATAGGGAGAGAAAGGGTTGTGACCTCGACCAGCTAAAGTGCATTAAGGGGGAAGATGGTACAGTGTTGGTGAAGGATGGCCACATTAAGAATAGATGGCAGTCGTATTTTCATAGGCTCTTGAATGACGAAGAGGATAGAGCTATTGTGTTAGGGGAGCTGGAGCACTCAGAGGAGTGTCGGGATTTTAGTTATTGTAGACGTTTTAAGGTAGAGGAGGTTAGAGAGGCTGTTCACAGGATGTAAAGGGGTAGGGCGACGGGGCTTGATGAGATACCGGTGGATTTTTTGAAGTTTTCTGGAGAGGCTGGTTTAAGGTGGTTGACTGGATTGTTTAACGACATTTTCAAGATGGTAAAAATGCCCGAGGCTTGGAGGTGGATTACTATGATCCCTCTTTATAAGAACAAGGGTGACATTCAAAGTTGTAATAACTATAGGGGTATTAAGTTATTGAGTCACTCTATAAAGATTTGGGAGAGAGTGGTCGAGGTGAGGCTGAGACAGATAATGTCTATTTCGGAGAACCAGTTTGGATTTATGCCTGGCCACTCGACGATGGAGGCAATTCACCTAGTACGGAGGCTGGTGGAACAGTATAGGGAAAGGAAGAAGGACCTGGACATGGTGTTTATCGACTTGGAGAAGGCATACGACAAAGTCCTCATGGAGGTACTTTAGAGATGCTTGGAGGTTAGTGGAGTCCCAGTGGCATATTTCAGAGTAATTAAGGACATGTATGATGGAGCTAAAACTCAGGTGAGGACGGCAGGAGGAGACTCAGAGCATTTCACTATCTTGACAGGATTGCATCAGGGATCTACTCTTAGTCCCTTTTTGTTTGCTTTGGTGATGGATGTGTTTACGTGGCGTATTCAAGGAGAGGTGCCTTGGTGTATTCTTTTTGCAGATGCTGTAGTTTTGATTGATGAGATGAAGGGGAGAGGAGGGTGTGAATGATAAATTAGAGGTGTGGAGACAAACTCTTGAGTCTAAAGGGTTCAGGTTGAGTAGGAGCAAGATAGAGTATTTGGAATAGAAGTTTAATGACGTGAGGTTGGAGAATGAGGTGGTAGTGAAGTTGGAATCACATAGTTTCAAGTATCTCGGGTCTGTGATTCAGGGTAACGGTGAGATTAATGAGGATGTCTTGCACCATATTAAGGTGGGATGGATGAAGTGGAAGCTTGCTTCGGGGGTGTTATGTGATAAGAAGGTGCTGCCCAAGCTTAAAGGCAAATTCTATAGGGTGGCAGTTCCTCCGGCCATGCTGTATAGAGCGGAGTGTTGGCCAGTTAAGAACTTCTACATTCAAAAAATGAAGGTGGTGGAAATGCGGATGTTACGTTGAATGCGTGGGCTGACTAGGGGGGATAGAGTTCAAAATGAGACTATCAGGAAGAAGGTTGGTGTGACACCAGTGGAGAATAAGATACGGAAAGTCCGATTGAGATGGTTCGGACACATGATGAGGAGGGGCATAGATGCCCCGGTTTGTAGGTGTGAGAGGCTAGCTTTGGATGGTTTTAAGCGGGGTAGGGGTAGGGTGAAGAAGTACTGGGGAGAGGTGATTAGGCGGGACATGGAGCATTTACAGCTCATAGAAGACATGACCCTAGATAGAAAGATCTAGAGGATGCGAATTAGGGCAGAAGGCTAGGGCCAGTTTGGGTCGCTAGTGTAGGGAATTACTTGGTGAGGGTATTATTCTTGTTATGATACCTTGTTTCATGCTTTATTATGAATCCGTTTACTTTTCTATGTTTTCTATTACTTATGGGTGTCGTATTTATGTTATGCCATCTTGTTTCATGCTTTATTATGAATTTGTGTAGTATTCCATGTCTCGAGCCAGGGGTCTATCGGAAACAACCTTTCTACTTCTTTAGAGGTAGAGGTATGGACTGCGTACATCTTACCCTCCCCAGACCTTACTATGTGGGAATACACTGGGTTTGTTGTTGTTGTTGTATATATATACACACAAAAAAGAAAGCAACACAGATACACACGAAGATTATACTGAAATAAAACACAGATTAAGGAAACTAAAGAATTCATGAATGATGCATATGCAAATATAATGCAATGCAATGCGGATGAGATGAATGGTGAAAGCCACTGAATAACTTTCTATATACATCCATTGATATCGCAGCTACCAGTAGGACCCATGGTGGGTTCGCAACCCATATACTATATTTCATATCTCAATCTCAACTCACATCTCCGGCTCGTGTTCATAGAGAGGTTTCTTTTAAAAACTATCTAATTTTCTTTCAAAAATAGTGTTTCTCAATGGTACCAAGCATGAATGTATATGTATGAAATGAGGATGTAATGCTTACAATCAACTCAATATGATGATATCCAATTCATCCAACACATACACACACACATGCACACATATATGTATATGTATATGTATATGTATATGTATATGTATATGTATATATATATGTATATGTGTGTGTGTATATATATATATAAGTGAGCCCAAAAATGAACTCAATATGTCCACACTTCATGATCATCAACTCTAATTAGGCACCATCAGAATAAATATGCATGTAAGACATTATTAATATCATATCAACCCCTAACTCAGGTGTTTCTATCATGATAAAGGCAATCAATGATCAAATATGGCCTATGTTAGCAAAATAAGCCCCCACACGAGCATTATATCTAGAATAAAGGTATTTAAATACAGTAATAAGGCCAATAATGTCAAATAAAGCCTCCACACGAGCTACACACAATATCAAATATCACAAATCATCCACAACAAAATATAAGCCCCCACATGAGCCCATAACAATAAAAATAATCTCAAAATATAAATTCTGTAGTTATTTTTCCCAAACCATAGCATGCTTTACTTATTTATTAACTTTCCAGCTCAATCTGAAGGAAGTTAAGCCATAATCTACCTTAAAACAATGTAACCTCGATCTAAAGTTCCTCAATATGGAGCCTTCCCTTTACGAACAACCTCAGAATCAACTACAACATTCAAATTTGGCATCACGCGTTAAAGAAAGTTAACGATACTCATAATGCCTATATTCAGACCAAGTCCAAAAAATAAAAGGGGTAAAATTAGAGCTTTGCTTTATAACATATTTCCTAAGGTTATATGAGTCTATAGGAGAATACCTACATGACAATAGGTTAAAAAAAAGGTCCAAAGCAAAGAAAACCCCTTTTTAAACTTTACTGATAAAAACCCTAAATTCTTATTTTGGAATCATGATTTAAAATTACTTTTGATGATATAATCTATGAAAGATAATGAAAATAAGGTTTTGGAGCTTACCCAAGCTCAAATGGTAAAGAAACCCTCAAGATTTGCTCAAACCCGAAACTCAAAGGTCCAAAAATGAAGGAATAATATGAAAAAAAGTATATATACTATTTCAACGTTGGCTGCTTAAGCGGCTAAAATATCACTAAAGCAGCCAAACCACTTAGGCCGGCCATCACTTAAGCGATGCCTGTCTGCTAAAGTGGCTACCGCTAAAGTGGTCCTTAGACACTTAAGAGGCTGCACCAGATAGCAGTACAATTAACAACTTAGCTAAAATGCCAATTTTTTTTATCTAAACTTCAAGATTCATTTGGAATCTCGTGAATGCAAACAAACTTTGCTACTAGGCTATTTTCGATGTTCCAGACTCAATGATGATGTCATATTTTTGAAAGAAGATTATTTTCAACAAATTAATCTCCGTGACCCTTTTTACTATTTTTTAAATAAAGGATAAAAATGAGATATAAAGGTTCCAAAATCAAACCAACCCCGTAACTAACCTAATTTCAATATTCTAACTTACTGACATTATCCATATTATCATTTGACACTCAAAATAATAAATGTTCACCAAAGCCAACTATATGGCTTCTCAAGCCTGTAAAAATCACAAACTTATACACAACGTTCCCAATCATATTAGGAACCACGCCAAACATCCCCAAACTCCAAAAATAATATGTAGCAATTACGGGGAAGGGAAAATAGTCAGAACATATAAAATTTGAAACTTACAAATTCCGGTCATTACTATATTCATTACTAAAACTCTTGTTCATCATCAAACTAAATGGAAAGAAAATACCTGAATTAGTAAAAAAAACTGAGGGGGTAACTAATATGCATATTAAACTCGATCTCTCAAGTAGCCTCCTCAACAAAATGGTGTCTCCACTGAATCTTAATTGCAAAGATATCTTTAAAATGCAATAGTCTAATATCTCTGGCTAAAGTGAAGACTGGCTCCCAACAAAGGTCAACTTCTCATCTAACTAAACTGAATCCCAATAAAGTACATGAGACTCATTCAGAATATATGTTGAAGAATAAATATATAAAAACTAGATGAACTGCTAAAAATTTTGGAGGTAAGGCCACCTCATAAGCAACCTCCACAAATATCTGAAAAATCTCAAATGGTTTAATATACCTCAAGCTGAGCTTGCCCCACTTCCAAACCTCATCATTCCCTTCATGGGCGACACATAAAGAAAGATTCGATAACCACTCCCAAACATTAAGGCACGTGTCCAACGGTCTGCATAACTCTTTTACCTATTCAGGACTGTTTACCCAAACCCTATCTAATGATTTGGGAATCAAGTCGGTACCTTAGGGTCTAATACCTATTTAATAACCCATACTTTTAAAAAGGTATTTGGGTCATTTTTCACCCGATTTAACCCCTAATTACACCCGACCATAGCTCATAACTTCATTATTCTTCTACAATAACAAATTATGGTTTCTCTCAAGGATCAATCCCCAAGAATAAGAAACCCTAGGTGCTTGATTTCCAAGCCAAGAATTTAAGTGTTTATCCACCAATCTTTAAGAAATCACTCACCCAGGTATGTCATGTGTTGATTCATGGGTCTCTTTCACCTATGAAGCTCAAGAATCTCTTTTCAAAATACAAGATTTATGTATTTATGAATGTTCATGTTTCAAATTGAATTGAAATTTATGTTCATGATGTTGTGGGGTTTTGATTCATGTTTTAAAGTACATATTCCAATGATTGACCCTAGTATATGATGATTTGCATAATAACCATGATAAACCCCCTTTAATTTATAAGTTGATTGGTGTATCCATGATTATTAGATGTGTTGTTGATTACATAACCAAAGTATGCTCCCCATGTGATTGATTAAATGCCTATGTAAAAGAAAAGTGACATACTAGTATGATAAGATGAAATCCCCATTTATGTAAAAGTTTATGCATATCAAATGTTTTATAAAATGCCTTAATCAATGAATTATGGATTATTGATGTTGGTCATGTATTCAAGAATATCACGTTTTGTTAGTTTCTTCCCATCGAGTCCTGGGGGTACTTGTGCCCAAAAAATATAGCCGTGTGCGTAGAGTTAGTGCCATGTTTTCACGATATCCTCAGTCAAGCCACGGTCCATAGAATTCAGTCAATTATGTTACTCAGGAAAGTTCAGTAATCAAGTAATCTCAGTACTATTCCATCGGTCAATGAAATTTAGTTAATTTAGTCCAGTACAGTTCAATAATCCATGTTAAGTGTCTATTCATATGTGAGTAGGAATTAGCACTGAATGAACCCAAGGATGGGAACTCACATAGTATATGAGGGTGTGATTCTAGAAGAAATCCTCGTGTTCCAGAACTACATTGCCAATGTACGTTGAGACATCATAGCCTGTTATATGAGGGTAGATAAGGTAGGTTAACCTGTTATATGAGGGTTCCCACCATTCTCTTTAGAGTTACCTTTTATATGAGAATTACTCACAGATTGTCCTTACCAATGACGTGGGATTAAAACCCTTTCAATTGGGGTTACAGATTAGACCCCAACTCAGCTATAATAACGTATTAGGGATATATCGGTTAGATGAATACTTTCCACAGTTTTATGTTATAGAATCAGAACTGTCAGATACAGTCATTCTGTCTCAATATTAGAACTTACATAGTTCTACAGAATTCAAGACTATCAGATACAGTCAACTCAGAATAGTACGAAACTCAGCTAGTTCCATCAGAAACTAAACTGTCAGATACAGTCACTCAATATCAATTATTTCAGTTATACAGATATCAATATCTCATGTTATCAGTTCTCAGACTTAATAACCATGTTATCCGAACTCAGTTATAGTTATCATGAAATCATGCATGCATTCTCACGTTCATGTTATGCAGTCAGTTAGTATAGTTCATGCATGTGAACCCTTTTGTATTCAACCTACCTCACATGCATACCAGTACATTCAAACGTACTGACATATGTGTCCTATGGTGTTTTATACCATAGGTTCAGAAGCACGAGCTCCAGATCATCATTAGCATTCCACTCTCAATAGTCAGAGTTAGCAGTGAGTTCTAAACTTTCAAGGACATGACAATTACTTTATTATCACATTAATTAATTTATTAGTTGGAGTTAGTTGGGGACATGTCCCATCAAATCCTTATTCAGACAGTTTGTTTTAGTGGTTTTTCAGACTATAGTATGTTTAGACATTTTTGTTTTAGGTATTTATACCCCATCCCAGATGTTATATCCTATGGTGCACTACTAGAAATTACCCCTATTGCAATAAATTTTTTGACAATGGTTTCAAAAGCGTTGCGATAGATGGTCTATTGCAACGATTCCAACCGTTCCAAAATTTTTTGTTGTAATAGTTCTATAACTGTTGCTATTGATAGTCTGGAGCTCGTGCTTCTGAACCTATGGTATAAAACACCATAGCGCAAATACGTCAGTACGTTTGAATATGCTGGTATATATGTGAGGTAGGTTGAATACAAAAGAGTTCACATGCATGAACTATACTAACTGACTGCTTAATATGAATGTGAGAATACAAGCATAACTACATAATAATTATAACTGAGTTCGTGATAACATAATAACTGAGTATGAGTACCGTTTCTATTGATACTGACGCATTTGTGCTATGGTATTCAAGAATGTCATGTTACTAATACTCTGGAGCTCGTGCTTCTGAACCTATGGTAAAAAACACCATAACACAAATGCGTCAGTACGTTTGAAAGTACTGGTATGTATGTGAGGTAGGCTGAATGCAAAAGAGTTCACATGCATAAACTCTACTAACTTACTGCTTAATATGAACGTGAAAATACATGCATGACTACATAATAACTATAACTGAGTTCATGATAACATGATTACTGAGTCTGAGTACCGTTGCTATTGATACTGACATATTTGCACTATGGTATTCAAGAATGTCATGTTTTGTAAGTTTTTTCCCATAGAGTCCTGGGGGTACTTGTACCCAAAAAATACAGCTGTGTCCCAACAGTTAGTGTTATGTTTTTATGATATCCTCAGTTAAGCCATGATCCATAGAATTTAGTCAGTTATGTGACTCAGGAAAGCTCAGTAATCGAGTAATCTTAGTACTATTCTATCAGTCAACGAAATTTAGTTAATTCGTTCCAGTTCAGTTCAGTAATCCATGTTCAGTATCTATTCATATTGGAGTAGGAGTTAGCATCGAGTGAACCCAAGGATGGGAACTCACCTAGTATATGTGGGTGTGATTCTGAAAAAAATCCTTATTTCCCAGAACTACGTAACCAATGTAGGTTGAGACATCATAGCTGTTATATAAGGGTAGATAAGGTGGGTAACCTGTTATATAAGGGTTATTACCGTTCTCACTATGGTTGCCTATTATATGAGGGTTATTCACAGATTATCCTTACCAGTGGTGCGGTATTTACACCCTTTCAATTAGGGTTACAGATTGGACCCCAACTCAACCATAATGGTATATTAGGGGCATGTCGGTTAGATAACTACTTCCCATAGTTTTATGTTACAAAATCAAGTCTGTAAGATATAGTTATTCAGTTTTTGTATTAGAACTCAGATAGTTCTACAGAATTCAGGACTGTCATATACAATCAACTCAGAATAGTATGGTACTCAGCAAGTTCCATTAGAAACTAGATGGTCAGATGCAGTCGCTTAGTATCAGTTATTTCAGTTATACAGATATCAATATCTCATGTTATCAGTACCAAATTTGGGGTGTTACAAACTTGGTATCAGAGCCTAAGGTTCAATAGAGTCCTAGGAAGTCTGAAAGTCGAATCTAGTAAAGTCTTGTGCATGGGTGTGTTGCGCGCCACATTTATGTGTAGGAGGCTATAAGATGTTTTAGGAACAGTTTCACTTCTTTCAGTATTTATGTCACTACAATGAGCATAATCTCCAGTTAATCCCTCAGTCCGGTCTAATCCATTTCTCCTTTTCTTCTACAGAACATGCCTCCTAAAAGAAGAAATGGGAATCAGCCAACCTCTCAGCTCGAAGAACCTTTGGGCGAATATGTTTCTCATGCAGAGTTCAGAGCTGCATTCACTACTCTTGATGAATCAGTTACTGCTCAGAATGAATGACCAGCTGTCGTTCTAGCCATCCCAGTGGCCAATTCAGCTGCATCCAGGATTTGGGACTTTACCCGAATGAATCCTTCATTCTTTCTCGGGTCTAAGTCAGATGAGGACCCTCAAGAATTCATCGATCAGGTTTAGAAGGTTATTGACATCATGGGGATTACTCCTAGTAAGCGTGTTGAGCTAGCTGCATATCAGTTACAGGATGTTGCTCACACTTGGTTCAAGCAGTGAAAGTCAGAAAGGCCAGATGATGCAGGGCCTATTGAGTGGAAGGAGTTTGTCACGACATTCTTAGATAGATTCTTTCCCTAAGAGCTGAGAGAGGCTAAGGTGTTAGAATTTATTAACCTCAGGAAGGTCAACATAATGGGGAAAGAGTATTCTCTTAAGTTTACTCAATTAGCCAGATATGCTCCTCATGTGGTTGCAGATAGTAGGGCCAAATGAGTAAGTTTATTTCTGGGGTGAACGATAGTGTGGCCAATGAGTGTAGGTATGCTTTGTTGAATAGTGACATGACTTTATCCAGGCTTATGACTTATGCTTAGTAGATAGAGAAGTAAAAGATTAAGATAAGGGAGAAGCAGAATAAGATAGCAAGGACAGGTAGTTTCATCTTTACTCAACCTAAGTTAGAGGGAGAAAACCATTCTAAGTTTTGTCCTAAGTCATCAGTTCCAGCTCCTTCTTTAGCCAGTGCTCCATCTCCTAAGTTTAGGGACGGTAACAGAGACAGAGTGGATCTAAGACTTAGGGCATTGTTAGCAGTGCCTGTACCTATCCTCTTTGCCAGACTTCTGGCAAGCACCATCAGGGTATTTGCAGAAATTACAGTGGTAATTGTTTAAGATATGGCAAGCCAACCCACAAAGTAAGAGGCTGTCCTTAGCCAGGTCCTCAGGGTTAGCAGAACTATTTCTCAGCTCAGTCCAGTCACCCAAATCAGCAGGGTGCCACTTCCAGTGCTACTAGTGGGCAACACCCAAACAGACTCTATGCTCTACAGTCCCTGCAAGATTAGGAAAATTCTCCTAATGTGGTACTAGTACGTTATAGATCTTTTACTTGTATGTTTACGCTTTGCTAGATCTAGGAGCTTCTTTGTTTTTTATTACTCCATATATAGTAGGCGATTTTAGAATCAGTCTTGAAATTCTAGCTAAGCCCTTCTCAGTCTCTACCCTAGTGGGTAAAACTATTATAGCCCGGCTGGTATACAGGAACTGACTGATTATGATATTTTAGAAAGTCACCTCAGCAGATTTAGTTGAATTATAGATGACTGATTTTGATGTTATTCTCGACATTGATTGGCTTCATTCCCACTACGCCATAGTTGACTACAGAAATGAAATAGTCCAGTTTGAGATTGATGACTATGTCTATCTAAAGATCTCTCCCATGAAGGGGGTAAAGAGGTTTGGCAAGAAAGGAAAGCTCAGTCCCTAATATATCGATCCTTTCAAAATTCTCAGTTGTCTTGGAAAGGTACCCTATGAGCTAGAATTGCCTTCAGATCTAGCCTCCATTCATCCAGTCTTTCATGTTTCTCTGCTCAATAAGTGCATAGGTGACTCGGCAGTTGTTATCCCTATTCAGAGCATAGATGTTCAGAAAAACCTCTCTTATGAAGAGATTCGAGTCAAAATCCTAGACTATCAGACTCGTAGACTAAGGAATAAAAAAGTCCCTCTAGTCAAAGTTCTTTGGCAAAATCAGTCCATTGAGGGAGATACTTGGGAAGCAAAAGAAACATGCGTACCAAGTATCCTCACCTCTTTTCTACCAACTCAGATCAAGCTCAAGGTAACAGTTCTTCTTAAGCTTTTCAGTTTCATATTCAGATTTCAGTTACAATCTTGGTATCAATTTCATGCTCATAATTCCATTATAAACTTGGTATTAAATACCATTGCATATTAAGTCCTGCATTTATTTATCAATTCAGTCAAATAATCATGCATCAGATATGCATTCTCATTGTGTGGACCTTAGTTTATCAGAACATTCAGTCATGCATTCATGAATTAGTTACACATGTATCAGATATACATGTCCAGTATGTTATATTCAGTTATAAGTTATATCAGTCATGAGATCATGTTCCAATTGTTCATGTTTAATATGTACGTTATTTATCTTCTCCCCTTTCTCTTAGTCTCATTTGAGGATAAATATTCTTAAGGGGGAGATATTGTAACACCTGGTAATTCTACCTAGCTTGAAGTCATCCCAAGAATGTTAGAAATTTACTTTGAAATATGAATCCACTTTTATACACATGGAAATTTTAAGATTTTCACTTTTTGTTAAGTGGGAAATTGAATTAGCTTTCCAATGATACCAATTTTGTCCAAATTTGGTATCGGTGTAGAAAGTTATGGCTGAGATACAAAAGGTAGTCAAAACTACCCAAGTGCGATGGTGAGTGCCAACGGACCACCGCCCAGGTCGTCGTAGCGAGGTAGTGAGACCACCTTCTATCTAATAGCAACGACTCAGTCTGACGGACCGTCGAGCTAATGACGGACTGTCGCCTAGGTCGTCGCAAGGGAGACAGTGAACCCCCATTCTGCCCAGGTGGGACAGTCAGGACCGATGGACTATCGTACCCACCGTCGCACATTCCGTTCAATTATTTTAAAACCACTTTTAAAAGGGTATTTGGGTCTTTTTGTACCCGATTTAACCCCTAATTACACTCGACCATAACTCATAACTTCATTATTCTTCTACAATAACAAATTATGGTTTCTCTTAAGGATCAATTCCCAAGAACAAGAAACCCTAGGTTCTTGATTTCCAAGCCAAGAATTCAAGTTTTCCTCCACCAATCTTCAAGAAATTACTCACCCAGGTATGTCATGTGTTGATTCATGATTCTCTTTCACCCATGAAGCTCAAGAATCTCTTTTCAAAATACAAGATTTGTGTATTTGTGAATGTTCATGTTTCAAATTGAATTGAAATTTATGTTCATGATGTTGTGGGGTTTTGATTTATGTTTTAAAGTACATATTACAATGATTGACCTTATATATGATGATTTGCATAATAACTATGATAAACCCCCTTCAATTTACAAGTTGATTGATGTATCCATGATTATTAGATGTGTTGGTGATTATATAACCAAAGCATGCTCCCCATGTATTTTATTAAATGCCTATGTGAAAGAAAAGTTCCATACTTGTGATACCCCCAAATTACACCTCTCTTACGAGAAAGTAAGCGGTCGTTGTCAAATATATAACCCAACTAGGCTAGGGTCGAATCCCACAAGGAATATGGTGCTAATTAAGTTGTATACAGATTAGTTTACTTTTAATCATTTGATTCCATAAAATAAATAGGGGGATTTGATTTAGTTCACAAATTAATGGTTTCAGTTTAACAAGATGAAATATGTGTAGTAGTATTCAAATTCAAAGAAATAGCAAGCTAGGGTTATATCGACCTTATAGTTTTCAATACTTTCTAACTATGGGCGTTACGAATTCATACATGCATCGTGTTTACAGAGAAACGTATTGTATTTAATAACATAATCCTAGTATTTCTCAACCATCAAGGACTAATTCACTTTAGTTCTCTTGAATCAAAAGCGTTTACCAAAAACAATATGAAATCTCCAAGTAGTTAATCCTGTTATGGCATTAACTTATGAAATAGGGATTGGTAATCCTATTTTCTTGTCACTACTCTCTTTTTCGAACAACAACCTTTCTTTCAAACAAGTTGTGTTTTAAGGCATATCCTCTATGTTTGCAACCATGAGAATTCAAGATAAGCGAAGAGAGTATGATATAAACAAGTCAGTGCATAATGAATTCAAAACCCAAAGTAATAGATTGTATGCTACAAGGCTTCCATAACCCTAACTAATAAACTTAACTACTCATGAATAAAACGAAAATCATCATAAATATATTCATCATACCAAAAACTAGAAGACTATCTTGTTGTGTGAATGGTGAAAGTAAGAGAGAAGAAACGTTTTTCTCTCTCCTCACCCTAAGCCGCTATTCTCCTCTCTCTGAATAATACAGAATAATTGAATAATCAATAAAAATTCAGCATTAAGCCTTTTAGTAATATTTTCTCTCACAATTGCCTTCTAGGTCCCTGAACTAATTATAAATGACAAACTGGTCTTCGACATAGTTTCTAGGCGCCACATTTGGTCCAGATTGTAGTTTTTAGGCGCCACATTTGGTCCACGTTGCTACTCTCTCTTGTATCATATGCCATCCGCATTTCGTAGTCCCATAATGTCTTTATATACCTCATTAATGCTTGAAATCATGCTAATCACATCGGTTAGCTCAATTACACAGAAGTAGAGTAAAAACATAAGAAACTAGGCACTTTGTTCTCTAAACATAGCTAAAATATTTTATGTACAAGTTTATGCATGTCAAATATTTTATGAAATGCCTTAATCAATGAATTATGGATTATTAATGTTGGTCATGTATTCAAGAAAGTCATAATTTGTCAGTTTCTTCCTATTGAGTTCTGGGGGTACTTGTACCCAAAAAATATAGCTGTGTGCCTAGAGTTAGTGTCATGTTTTCACGATATCCTCAGTTGAGCCATGATCCATAGAATTTAGTTAGTTATGTGACCAGGAAAGCTCAGTAATCGAGTAATCTTAGTACTATTCTGTCAGACAACGAAATTTAGTTAATTCAGTCCAGTTCAGTTCAGTAATCCATATTCAATGTCTATTCATAAGGGAGTAGGAATTAGCACTGTGTGAACCCAAGAATGGGAACTCACCTGTTATATGAGGGTCTGATTCTTAAAAGAAATCCTTGTGTTCCAAAACTACATATCCAGGGTGGATTGAGTCATCATAGCCTGTTATATGAGAGTAGATGAGGTGGGTTAACCTGTTATATGAGGGTTCCCACCGTTCTCACTAGAGTTACCTGTTATATGAGGGTTACTCATAGATTGTCCTTACCAGTGGTGCGGTATTGACACCCTTCCAATTGGGGTTACAGATTAAACCCCAACTCAACCATAATAGAGTATTAGGGGAATGTAGGTTAGATGACTACTTCCTACAGTTTCATGTTACAGAATCAGGTCTGTCAGATATAGTCATTCAGTCTCAGTATTAGAACTCAGATAGTTCTACAGCATTAAAAATTGGCAGATATAATCAACTCAGAACAGTAGGGAACTCAACTAGTTCCATCAAAAACTAGACTGTCAGATACAGTCGCTCAGTATCAGTTATTTTAGTTATATAGATATTAATGTTATCAGTACTCAGACTTAGTAATCATGTTATCACGAACTCAATTATAGTTATTATGTAGTCATGCATGTATTCTCATGTTCATGTTATATAGTCAATTAGTATAGTTCATGGATGTGAACCCTTTTTTATTCAGCCTACCTCATATGCATACCAGTACATTCAAACGTACTAATGCATTTGCGCTATGGTGTTTTATACCATAGGTTCAAAAGTACAAGCTCCAGAGTATCAGTAGTATTCCAGTCTCAGCAGTCAGAGTTAGCAGTGAGTCCTCATCTTTCGAGGACATGACCATTACTTTATTATCTCATTAATTAATTTATTAGTTAGAGTTAGTTAGGGACTTGTCCCATCAACTCCTTATTCAGACAATTATGTTTTAGAGGATTTTCAGACTACAATATGTTTAGACAGTTTTGTTTTGGGTATTTATACCCCATCCCAGATGTTGTGTCCTATGGTGCACTACTAGAAATTACCCCCTTTGCAATAAATTTTTTAGCAATGGTTTCAAAAGCATTTCGATTGATAACTGTTGCAAATTTTTTTCATTGCAATAGCTCTATAACCGTTGCTATTGATGGATAACCATTGCAATAGGGTGTATTATAGCAACGGTTTCTTGCACTGTTGCCCTAACGTCACCTATGGCAACACTTTTTTAGACGAAAAAAATCTATTGCAACATTTTCATTTTTCCCTCCCTATTTTTTCACAAAATCCTCCAATAATTTTAAAAATATATAATAAAAATTAAAATATATACATACAAAACATTTCACTCTTAACTTACTCTATCACACTCTCAGTTTGTGCCGCTTACTCGATCACTCTCAGTTTTCATCGTTTGCAACACCAGGACTGTGAGCGCCGTTTGCGTCGACTGCCTCTCCGACCTCGCTCTGACCGCCCCTCCAACCACCACTCCTATTTAAAATATCAAATAGATAAAAGTTAGCAGAGCAGCTAGATCTAGTAGCTGAATCCTAATAGTAAGTGGTACTATTTTGTATTGTCTATTGGGTAGAATTAAATCCCCATAAATTTATGCCTAATAGATTGCCATTGTTAGGGTTTAATTTTTTGGTAGAAATGCTCATTGAAGATGTTATGCTTGCTCTAATTTTATGTTCAGTAATTCAAATTTAGTGATATATATGCTTTGTAAACAAGATCTTTCTCAGGAAAGCTTCTTATTTTATATTGATAATTGTCTAACCTTTAGAACAGAGAGTTGTTTGTGATAGATAAGGTAAATAATAATTTTCTTTACAAAAAAGGCTTTGATGTATTAGCCAAGTTTGCTGATCTGTTACGGAAGCTCTCACCAATGCCAACTTGTACTTTCCATTTTGAAGCAACTTATGGCTAAATATGATATATCCACTTGCTTATGTTTAGATCCCATAATGGTCGAGCATATCATCTGTTGTTTTTTTATATTTTCTCGATCTAGATTTTGGGATCAAATTAGGCCTTAGATTTATTTTCTTAGCATAGTAGTGACCAATCAGACAGGTTCTAGATCTAAATATTTTATCCCTCTAATATTTCCATATGCTTTCCAAGAAGAAAAAAAGAAAAAGAGAACCAGATTAGTATGGCGTGTTAAAATATTATAGTATTCCATATCTAACAATTTAAGCTATGGAGGGGCTTGTTTTTTTAAATTGAGGGGCTTGTTAAAAAATAAAAAGTATCCCATCCCTACCAGTTTAATACTTAAGACAACTTGGTAATGCAATTCAAAAGGGTGTTAGAAGTGTATGGTCTGTGGTCTTGTTTGCCTTGAACAAAGCCAAGGTCCAATTTTTTAACTTCTTTGTTTTAATCTCTTTTTTTGGTAGGATTATGTCATTTTTATTGGATAAGTATCTCTAAAAAAACCACAAAAATTTCTTGTGAAAGCGTTACGGATGTAATTTTTATTTTTCCTTCCTTTAGCACATAGCACATCATCTGTAGATTATCCTCATGTGCAACTATTTTATTTAACAGTTGAATCTTTGATTGTGTTGAATGTCTACCAATTATTATGCCATAGTAATGATATGCAGGTGCTGACAGTATGTATGTTGTTGCTCGGTTATTGCACATCTTTGATCAATGTTTTGAAATAATGCGACACTAGTCGAGGATTTCTATGTGCATTTGGTACGTCTCTTGAAGTAGCACAGATTGTATATGTGAAAATAACAACTACAGTAGGGCTTTCCACAGTGTTTTCCTAAAAAACAATACGAGGCATACGAATAGCCATTATTATTAGAATCTTTGCATCATTTCTTGCCTGCCCGATTAAACTCATAAAATGTAGATTGAGCCGTACGAGAAGTGCTAGGAAATTCTGTTATGTTTGTAGTATACGAAGCATTAAAGCAGTATTTTGCAGGAGGCATGGATACTTTTGGTGCGGTTGTTTAGTGGAGAAGGTTACGAGAAGGTCCAAGACTTGCTGCTTTTGGATTTAGATTACTAGCTTTTTGTAAGGATTTATTTTGTGATGTGTATATCATTGTGTATTATAATTAATATATATGTAAATACTAATTTATATAGTTGCATAAAATTTTAATTTGTATTATTATATTAATGAAATATTTTGTTGTGATATGTATATATATATAAATGTACTAACATAATTCTCTCTCTACTTATATATATATATAAATATATATATTCATTGTTGCAATAGGTGTCAAGAAGCATTGAAATAGGTAGCAAGAAAATGTTGCAATAGGTGTCAAAAAGCGTTGCAATAGATTGTTAAAAGTCATTGCAAAAGACCAATAAGTGTTGCAATAGATATCTAAAAATTGTTGCAATAGGGTTATTGCAATGCTTTCCCATCATTGCAATAAACTCTATTGCAACGGGTCGTAACCGTTGCTATAGACGAAACAAAGCGTCATAATGAAAGGTTAGAAAAACCGTTGCAATAGGTTCATCTATTGCAATGGTTGTGTAACCATTGTAATAACCATTGCAATGGACCTATCCCAACGCTCACATACACAACGCCTATCGAATCGTTGTGGTAGATCTATTGCAACGGTTTTTTTATCTATCGTAATGGTTTTTGAACCATTGCTAAAGGGCTAATTTCTAGTAGTGGTGATTTATCAGTTTTGAATATTATGGCCTTTCATTTCATGTTTTTGCATTTATATAGTATGTTTGAAGTGTTTAGGTACATATATCAGTCATGGGTTAGCTTGTAGTCTTTCGGGGTCATGGGCACCGTGTAGCATTCTGGGTACCAGATTCGGAGCATTACAAACTTGGTATCAGATCCTAAGGTTCAATAGAGTCCTAAGAAGTCTAAAAGCCATATCTAGTAGAGTCCTGTACATGGGAATGTTGCGCGCCACATTTATATGCAGGAGGCTATAAGATGTTTTAGGAATAGTTTCCCTTCTTTCAGTATCATGTCGTGTCAATGAGCATAATCTACAGTTAATCCCTCAGTCTGGTCTAATCCGTTTCCCTCTTTCTTTTACAGAACATGCCTCCTAAAAGAAGAAATGGGATAAGCCAACCTCTCAGCTCAAAGAACCTTTGGGAGAACACATTTCTAATGTAGAGTTCAGAGCTGCATTCACTACTCTTGCTCAATCTGTTACTGCTCAGAATAAATGACTAGCTGTCATTCCAGCCATTCGTATGGCTAATTAAGCTGCATCCAACATTTGAGACTTCACCTGAATGTATCCTCAATTCTTTATCGGGTCTAAGTTAGATGAGGACCCTAAGGAATTCATCGATCAGGTTCATAAGGTTATTGACATCATGGGGGTTACTCCTAGTGAGAGTGTTAAGATAGTTGTATATTAGTTGCAGGATGTTGCTCACACTTGGTTTAAGTAGTGGAAGTCAGAAAGGCCAGATGATGCAGGGCCTATTGAGTGGGAGGAGTTTGTCACGACATTCTTAGATAGATTCTTTCCCCAAGAGCCGAGAGAGGCTAAGGTGTTATCAACCTTAGGTAGGGCAACAAGACGGTGAAAGAGTATTCTCTTATGTTTACTCAATTAGCCAGATATGCTTCTCATGTGGTTGCAGATAGTAGGGCCATGATGAGTAAGTTTGTTTCTGGGGTGAACGATAGTGTGGTCAATGAGTGTAGGTCTGCTATGTTGAATAGTGACATAACTTTAGCCAGGCTTATAGTTCATGCTCAGCAGATAAAGAAGTAAAATATTATGGTAAAGAAGAAGCAGAATAAAAGAGCAAGGATAGGTAGTTTCAACTTTACTAAGCCTAAGTTAGAGGGAGAAAACCGTTCTCAGTTTTGTCCTAAGTCACCAGTTCCAGTTCCTTCTTCAACCAGTGCTCCAACTCCTAAGTTCAGGGACGGTAACAAAGATAGAGCGCCAGGCTCTAAGTCTTAGGGCAATGTTAGCAGTGCCCGCACCTATTCTCTTTGCCAGACTTGTGGCAAGCACCATTAGGGTATTTGCAGAGCTAGTAGTGGTATTTGTTTCGAATGTGGCAAGCCAGGCCATAGAGTCAGAGACTGTTCTCAGCTAGGTCCTCAGGGTCAGCAAAACCATTTCTCAGCTTAGTTCGGTCACCCAAATTATCAGGGTAATACTTCCAGTGCTACTAGTGGGCAACGCCTAAATAGACTCTATGCTCTCCAGTACCAGCAAGATCAGGAAAATTCTCGTGATGTGGTTACTGGTACGTTACAGATCTTTCACTTGCATGTTTATGCTTTGCTAGAGCCAAGAGCTTCTTTGTCTTTTGTTACTCTATATATAGCAGGTGATTTTGGAATCAGTCCAAAAATTCTAGTAGTGCCCTTCTTAGTCTCTACCCTAGTGGGTGAAATTATCACAGCCTGATGGGTATACAGGAATTGGCCGGTTATGATATTTCAGAAAGTCACCTCAATAGATTTAGTCAAATTATAGATAACTGATTTTGATGTCACTCTCGATATGGATTGGCTTTATGCCCATTATGCCATAGTCGACTACAGAAACAAAATAGTCCAATTTTAGTTTTTGAATAAATCTGTCCTAGGATGGAGGGGTAGCACTTCAGTTTTCAGAGGTCATCTTATTTCCTACCTTCGATCACAGAAAATAATATCTAAAAGATGTATCTATTATCTTGTTCGAGTTAAGGACACTAGTTCTGAAACTCCCAATATCGAATTAGTCCCAGTCATGAATGAATATTCAGATATCTTTCCCAAAGATCTTCCAAGAATTCCTTTTGAAAAGGATATAGACTTTGGCATTGATCTCCTTCCAGATACTCATCCTATATCTATTCCACCATAAGGAATGGCACCAATAGAACTCAGAGAATTGAAAGAGCATTTGAAGGATCTTTTATATAAGGGATTCATCAGACCCAGTGTGTCCCCATAAGGTGCACTAGTCTTATTCGTGCACATGAAAGACGGTTCTCTTAGAATATGCATAGATTACCGTCGTTCAATAAAGTCACGGTCAAGAACAAGTATCCACTTCCTGGAATTGATAACTTATTTGACCAACTTTAGGGTGCCAGTTGTTTCTCTAAGATAGACCTCAGATCCGACTATCATCAGCTCAGAGTGAGAGAATATGACATTTTGAAAATAGCTTTCCATACTTGGTATGGTCACTTTGAATTCTTGATCATGTCCTTTGGTCTTACTAATGCCCCAGCCATTTTCATAGACTTGATGAACTGGGTGTTCAAACAGTACTTGCATATGTTTGTCATAGTCTTTATAGATGATATTCTGGTCTATTCCCGCAGTGAGCATGATCATGCAGACCATCTCAGAATTGTACTTCAGACTCTTAGAGATAATTAATTATTCTCCAAATTCAGCAAGTGAAAATTTTTGCTAAGGTTAGTAGCATTCCTTGGTCATATCTTTTTCGGTGATGGCATTAGAGTTGATCCTCAAAAGACCGAAGCAGTAAGAAATTGGCCCAGACCTATCTCTCCATTAGATATCAGGAGTTTCTTAGGTTTGGCTAGCTATTACAGGCAGTTTATTGAGGGATTTTATTCTATTGCATCCCCTATATCTAGATTGACTCAGAAGAAGGTCAATTTTTAGTGGTCAGATCCTTGCGAGAAAAGTTTTCAGGAGTTGAAGACTTGACTCACCTTAGCTCCAGTCTTATCTCTTCTAAATGACTCAGATAGGTTCATAGTGTATTATGATGCATCCAGAGTAGGTTTGGATTGTGTCTTCGTGTAGCATGGTAAGGTCATAGCCTACGCCTCTAGAAAACTTAAACCCCTTGAGAAGAATTATCCTACTCATGATCTTGAGCTAGCAACCGTAGTTTTTGCCTTAAAGATTTGGAGGCATTACTTATGTAGTGTTCATATAGATGTATTCATAGATCATAAGAGCCTTCAGTGTGTCTTTTCTTAGAAAGATCTCAATTTTCATCAGAGAACGTTGTTAGACCTCTTGAAAGACTACGATATAAGTGTTCTTTATCATCCGGGAAAGGCCAATGAAGTGGCTGACGCTCTTAGTAGACTGTCTATGGGTAGTGTTGCTCATGTTGAGGATAGTAAGAAGAGGCTAGCTCAGGAAGTCCATCAGCTTGCCAGATTAGGCATTCGCTTAGTCGATTCAGAGGAGGGTGACATATGGGTTCAGAGTAGTTCAGAATCATCTCTAGTTTTCGAGGTAAAATAAAAGCAAGATAGAGATCCCACCCTTGTCAAGTTAAAAGAGTCAGTCAAGGATCAAAAAGTAGAGGTTTTCTCCCAAAAGGGAGATAGTGTACTATATTGTCAAGGTCATCTATGTGTTCTAGGTGTAGACAACTTAAGGCAGTGAATTCTTGCTGAAGCGTATGGTATGCACTACTCTATTCATCCAGGGGCCACAAAGATGTACTGCGACTTGCGGGAAATCTATTGGTGAAGTGGGATGAAGAAAGATATTGTAGAGTTTATAGCTAAGTGGTCTATATGTCAACAGGTTAAGATAGAGTATTAGAAGCCTAGTGGGTCCATGCAGGAGTTTAGTATTTCTACTTGGAAGTGGGAAGAAGTAAAGATAGACTTTGTGATGGGTTTGCCTCGTACTCGTCATCAACATGATTTAGTTTGGGTCATTATAGATAGGATGACTAAATCAGCTCATTTCCTTCCAGTCCATTCCTTTTATTTAGCCAAGGATTACTCCAAACTTTATATCAGAGAGTTGGTCAAATTACATGGTGTTTTGCTATCTATTATTACCCAATTCACCTCTTATTTCCAAAAAGCATTCCAAAAGGGTCTTGGTACCCAATTTCATCTCAGTATAGCTTTTCATCCTCAGATACATTGTTAATTAGAAAGGACCATTCAAACTTTAGAAGATATGCTGCGAGCGTTTGTAATTGATTTCAAGGGTAGTTGGGTTAACTACATGCCTTTGACTGAGTTTGCATACAACAACAGCTATCATTCCAGTATTTGGATGGCTCTATTCGAAGCTCTCTATGGTAGGAGGTGCAGATCTCTAGTTGGTTGGTTCAAAGTTTGTGAGGCCTCAGTTATAGGGCCTGACTTAGTATTCGATGCCTTAAAAAAAGTCCAGTTGATCAGAGAAAGACTATGGGCTACTCAGAGCTGACAAAAGTCTTATGCAGATGTTCGTAGAAAGGATCTCAAGTTCGAGATTGGTGACTATGTCTATCTAAATATATCTCCCATGAAGGGGTGAAGCAGTTCGGCAAGAAGGGAAAGCTCAGTCCCCGATATGTCAGTCCCTTCAAAATTCTCAGTCATCTTGGCAATGTAGCCTATGAGCTAGAATTGCATTCAGATTTAGCCTCCATTCATCCAGTCTTCTATGTCTCTCTTCTCAAAAAGTGCATAAGTGACCCAAAATTTGTAGTCCCTATTCAGAGTATAGATGTTCAGAACAACCTTTCTTTATGAAGAGATTCCAGTCAAAATTCTAGACTATCAGACTCGTAGGCTGAGGAACAAAGAAGTCCCTCTAGTCATAGTTCTTTGGAAAAATCAGTCCGTTGAGGGAGCTACTTGGGAAGCAGAAGAAGACATGTATATCAAGTATCCTCATCTCTTTTCCACCAACTCAGATCAAGCTCCAGGTAATAGTTTTCCTTAATCTTTTCAGTTTCATGTTCAAATTTCAATTCCAAATTTGGTATCTATTTCATGGTAAGAATTCCATTATAAAATTGGTATTAAATACCATTACATATTTATTTATGCATTCATGTATCAGTTCAGTTAAAATAATCATGCATCAGATATGCATTCTTATTGTGAGGTCCTTAGTTTATCAGAACACTCAGTCATGCATTTATGAATTAGTTACACATGCATCAGATACGCGTGTCCAGTATGATATATTTAGTTATCAGTTATTTTAGTCATGAGATCATGTTCCAGTTGTTCATTTTCAATATGTACATCAGTTTATCTTCTCCCCTTTCTCCCAGTCTTATTCGAGGACGAATGTTCTGAAGGGGGAGATATTGTAATACCCTATACTTCTACCTAGCTTGAAGTCGTCCCAAGAATATTAGAAATTTACTTTGAAAGATGAATCCACTTTTATATACATGGAATTTTTAATATTTTCACTTTTTGTTAAGTGAAAAATTGAATTAGCTTTCCAACGATACAAATTTCATCCAAATTCGATATCTGGATAGAAAGTTATAGCCGAGATACTAACGGCAGTCAAAACTGCCCAAGTGCGACGGTGAGAGCCGATGGATCATCGATCCAGTGATGGACCATTTCCGAAGCTATCTCAGAAAGGCAGTGAGACCACTTTCTATCTAAGAGTGATGGCTCAGTCCGCCGGACTATCGAGCTAATGACGGACTGTCGCCCAGTCCGTCATAAGGGAGACAGTGAACCCCCATTCATCCCAGGTGCGACGGTCAGGACCGGCGGACCGTCGACCTAGTGATGGACCATCACACCACCATCATACATTCCGTTTAGTTATTTTAAATCCACTGTAAAAGGGTATTTGGGTTTTTTTCCACCCGATTTAACCCCTAATTACACCAGATCATAGCTCATAACTTCATTATTCTTCTATAATAACAAATTAGGGTTTCTCTCAAGTATTAATCTCCAAGAATAGTAAACCCTAGGTTCTTGATTTCTAAGCCAAGAATTCATGTTTTCCTCCACCAATCTTCAAGAAATCACTCATCTAGGTATGTCATGTGTTGATTCATAGGTCTCTTTCACCCATGAAGCTCAAGAATCTCTTTTCAAAATACAAGATTTGTTTATTTGTGAATGTTCATGTTTCAAATTGAATTAGAATTTATGTTTTTGATGTTGTGGGGTTTTGATTCATGTTTTAAAGTACATATTCCAATGATTGACCCTAGTATATAATGATTTGCATAATAACCATGGTAAACCCCCTTCAATTTACAAGTTGATTGATGTATCCATGATTATTAGATGTGTTGGTGATTATATAACCAAAGCATGCTCCCCATGTGTTTGATTAAATGCCTATGTGAAAGAAAAGTTCCATACTAGTATGATAAGATGAAATCCCCATTTATGTACAAGTTTATGCATGTCAAATATTTTATGAAATGCCTTAATCAACGAATTATGGATTATTAATGCTGGTCATATATTCAAGAAAGTCATAATTTGTCAGTTTCTTCCTATCGATTTCTGGGGGTACTTGTACCCAAAAAATATAACTGTGTGCCTAGAGTTAGTGTCATGTTTTCACGATATCCTCAGTTGAGCCATGATCCATAGAATTCAGTTAGTTATGTGACTCAGGAAAGCTCAGTAATCGAGTAATCTCGGTACTATTTCGCCAGTCAATGGAATTTAGTTCAGTAATCTATGTTTAGTGTCTATTCAGATGGGAGTAGGAATTAGCACCGAGTGAACCCAAGGATAGGAACTCACCTGGTATATGAGGGTGTGATTCTTGGAAGAAATCCCTGTGTTCCAGAACTACGTAGCCAGCATAGGTTGAGATATCATGGCCTGTTATATGAGGGTAGATGAGGTGGCTTAACCTGTTATATGAGGGTTCCCACCATTCTCAGTAGAGTTACCTATTATATGAGGCTTACTCACAGATTGCATTACCAGTGGTACGATATTGACACCCTTTCAATTAGGGTTACAGATTGGACCCCAACTCAGCCATAATTGCGTAATAGGGGCATGTCAGTTAGATGACTACTTCCCACAGTTTCATGTTATAGAATCAGGACTATCAGATACAGTCATTCAGTCTCAGTATTAGAACTCAGATAGTTCTATGGAATTCAGGACTATCAGATACAATCAACTCAGAATAGTATGAAACACAGCTAGTTTTATCAGAAACACAACTGTCAGATACAGTCGCTCAGTATCAGTTATTTTAGTTATACAAATATCAGTATCTCATGTTATCAGTACTCAGACTCAGTAATCCTGTTATCACAAACTCAGTTATAGTTATTATGTAGTCATACATGTATTTTCATGTTCCTGTTATGCAGTCGTAAATATACTGATGCATTTATGCTATGGTGTTTTATACCATAGGTTTAGAAGCATGATCTCCAGAGCATCAGTAGTATTCCAGTCTCAGCAGTTAGAGTTAACAGTAGTCCTCATCTTTCGAGGATATAACCATTACTTTATTAACTGAATAATTAATTTATTAGTTGGAGTTAGTTGGGGACATATCCCATTAACTCCTTATTTATACAATCATGTTTTAGAGGTTTTTCAGACTACAGTATGTTTAGATAGTTTTGTTTTGGGTATTTATACCCCATCCCAGATGTTATATCCTATGGTCATTTATCAGTTTTGAACCTTATGGTCTTTCAGTTCATGTTTCTGCATTTATACAGTATGTTATGCAGTGTTCAGGTATAGATATCATTCATGGGTTAGCTTGTGATCCTTCGAGGTCATGGGAACCATGTAGCATTCTGGGTACCAGATTCGGGGCATTACAATCTATGGTCTCAAACCAACCAATAAGTGATCGACAACGCCTATAATAAAATAAATTGAATAGGCCATCTCAATACTCAAATGGTAGCTATTATTATAAGCAAACTCTACTTAGGCCAAATGTTGCTCTTACTAACCTCCGAAGTCCATAACACAGGCGCAAAACATATCCTCCAAAACCTAAATAGTGTGTATAATTGACTGTCGATCTGGGAGGGGGGGAGGAATCCATGCTAAGGTCAACTTGAGTCCCTAACTCCTCCAAAGAAGTCTTCTAGAAGGTAAAAGTGAATATTAAGCCTCTATCTGAATAATAGATATGGATACCCCATGAAGATGAACTATATCATGAATACAGATATGGGCTAATCTCTCAACACTGAAAGAAATTAGAATAGGTACAAAATAGGCTCATTTGGTAAATCGATCCATGATGACCTAAATATTATCAGAACCATAAGAAGTATGAGGAAAACCACTCACGAAGTCCATAGTGATCTAGTTCCACTTCCACTTAGGAATGGGTGATCTCAGAAGCAAACCTCTCGGTCTTTGATGCTCAGCCTTCACTTGCTGACAACACAAGTAACAAGCTACAAAATTTGCCACACCCTTCTTCATACCAACCCACCATTAAAGCTGCTTCAAGTCACGATATATTTTTGTCACACTTGGATAGATAGAATATTCAGAAAAATATTCCTCCTCCAAAATCAATCTTTCCCATCGACTAACTTTCGATGCACAACTCGGCCTGCAATACTCAATACTTTATCAAAATCAAAAGATGTTTCCTTAGCCGCACTACTCCATACTTTATCTCGAATTACCCTCAAATTCTCATCATCAAACTAGTGAGCTTAAATATGCTCTATCAAGGAAGATCTAGCATCAACAAAGGCTTAAGAACATTTAAGTGTTGAAATATTAAGCCTAACCATCTTGATAGATAAGACTGAACCTCCAAGGCTAAAGATCACTCCTGGGTTAAGAGATAAGCTAAAATTACCATACATTTTGACCTCAGGCTTAAGGAACCCACAACTATATTAGCCTTCCATGGATGATACAAAATAGTTAGGTCATATTTCTTAAGCAACTCAAGCCAACACCATTGCCACATATTCAGGTCTTTTTGTTTGAAGAAGTACTGAAGGCTACGATGGTCTTATAAAATCTTGTAAGGAACTCCAAATAAGTAATGACACCATAACTCAACACAAACACTATGGATGCCAACTTCAAATCATGGGTAGGGCAATTTCTCTCATAAGGCTTTAACTAATGAGATGCTTTAGAAATCACCTTACCCTCCTACATCAATACCATTACTAGACCAATGCCAAAAGTATCACAAAACATGGTAAAATCCATACCTTCTTAGGCATAGTCAAGATAGAAGCCAAAGTCAACAACTCTTTTAGCTTTTGAAAGCTCTTCTCAGATGTATCTGACCAATGAAAAACCACCTTTTCCTGAGTTATAATTGGACAAAGGAGTCACAATAAATAAGAAGCCCTCTATGAAATACTGATAATACCCCACTAAACTAAAAAATATTCTGAATATCGATAGGAGAAGTAGGTTTATAACAATCAGCCGCTATCTTAGTCAGATCAACCATAATACCATCTTTGGTCATCGCATGACCTAAGAATATGTAGAATCCAACCAAAACTCACTCTTCGAAAACTTGACAAACAACCTTTGAAGTACAATCCTCAAATGCTTCACATGGATAGGCTTACTCTTAGAATAAACCAAGATGTCATATATAAATACAATCGTAAAAGAGTAGAGATATGGTTGAAATTCTTAGTTTATTAGCTCCATGAATGCTGCTGGGCATTGGTCATCCAAATGACATATCCAAGAACTCATAATGATAGTATTAAGTCCAAAAAATTGTCTTTGGAATATCTGAAGCTCTAATCTTCAACTGTGACCCAAATCTCTAATCAATCTTGGAAAATATCAAATCTCCATAAGGCTAGTCCAAAAAATCATTAATGCAGGGAAGAGGATACTTGTTCTTAATATCACTTAATTCATCTACCTATAATCAATAAACATAATCATAGAACTATCCTTCTTCTTCATGAACAAGACCAGAGCACCCTAAGGAGATATACTAGGTCTAATAAATATCATACTCAACAATCTTGTAACTATTCCTTTAACTCCTTCAACTTAGCTGGGGCTATCCTATTAGGAGAAATAGAAATAGGCTTGGTGTCCGGCTCCATATCAATAGCAAAATCAAAATTATGATCTAGAGGCATAGTAAGAAAATCCGTAAGAAATATTTCCATGGATTTGTGAACAACCCAAATAATATCTATTAGAGGTGGTGACAATTGTAGTATCACAAACATAGGACAAATAAGATAAACACCTTCTCTCTATTATGCAACTAGTACACAGAAAAGATATATCACCTTTTAGACATAAATGAAGTATACCTTTCCAAGCTATAGGCATACAATTCATAACTAAGGTCATGATCTTGGTATAACTGTCCAAAATAGCATGATAAAGAGCTAACCAATCAATACCTAAGATAATATCCAAATGAACCATATCTAGGACAACCAAGTCTACCTAAGTCTCACGGCCCACAAAGGTTACCATAAAAGATCGATATACCCAATCTATAATTAAAGAATCTCTTATAGTGGTAGAAATATGAAGAGGAATAGAAAGAGGCTCATATACAATAGCAAAACCAGAAATAAAATATGTAGAAACATAGGAGAATATAGACCTGGGTCAGATAGCAAAATAATATATTTGTAAAAAACTAGGATAATACATATAATAAATGCATTAGAAGTTTCCACCTCGAGTCTCCTAGGGATATCATAATACTTACCATATACAATATTAGATTGAGTAGCCCTATGACCACCTGTACGAGCACCCCTACCCTTACTTGTAGCACCTCTAGCACCACCTTTACTAATCTATGAACTACTTCTAACTACAGATATAAGAGTAGGGCACAATTAAATCCGATAACTCTACTAAGTGGATCTATACATATATCGAGGGCAATCTTTGGCTACATGGTCAAACTTATCACATACAAGATATCATTTATGAACTAACTCAATCTAAGAAGGTATGAATGAACTAGAACTACCAACCTCGCCTAAGAACCAATCTTGGAACCCTCATCTATATGGTTTGATACTTGACTACCAAAAGTTAGAGAACCAAAAAAGTCTACCACCTAATCCCTGTAATGTAGCCTTAAGTAACCTACAATTATAACTATGAGAAACTCTACTAAATAAATATCTACCATAAGAGGTATGCCCACTAAACTCATAGAAGGTCCATTTGTAAGGTGAAAACTTAGTATAGAAGGCTTGTTTCTACTAGCTTTAGTGTTTGAGGTAGGTTATGGATTAACTTTCTTAAAATTGGGCTAGCAATTAATAATGGTATTAAATCATGTTATGAGTGTGAGAACTAATCATGAAAATGACATAATAATTGTGTTGTACATATGGGGGGGGCTATATTATTATTGATTAGTGTTTTTTGAGACATTGTGGGGTCTTATATGATGTTTTTAGCCTCAAGTATGTATATTTGATTGTATTTATTTTGGGTGAAAAAGCCTAAATTGGAATTTATATGATATCAATAACATATGGTTGTGTATTTTATTCCATTGCCATAAGGTTTACATTAAATTCATGGATGGTTGACATAATGAGTGGACTCTTGTGTCATATGGTTGAAATATTAGTTGTATTTGGGAACTTTAATTTTGGTTGGTTATGGAAATTACATCCTTATATAATATACGTTCATAAAACATTGGTACCAATGTGGAAATACTAGAGACACAGGCTTTTTTTGATAGATCTATGACCTCTTTAAAAAACCTCTGTTAATGTATGTGCTAGAGATGAGTTATGGATATTGGTATTAGATATTGGATTGTATATATATTGTGAACCATCCATGGGTCCTACTTGGAAACATAACTCGGTAGGTGTATACAGAGGTTGTGTGACAACCTCGACCATCACATCATCATTTTCTTCTTTATTGTATTGCATACATATTATGCCCATTCTATGTTGTATTATTGTCCTTGATGTGATATCTATCTATTTATTCATTTTTCTTATATTTGTATTTGGTATACATGTATATTTGTGCTTTTTTATCATATTTGGGTATGGTATATTTGTATATTATAGAAATATTAGTGAGACAGTATGGGCTACTATTTAGGATATTTTTTTTATTGTAGGTGATATGCCCATAGTATGCATTTTATATGCTTTGTTTTTTACTTTGCTCAATCGACCTTTGATACCTACTGAGTACAACCATACTTACCCCTACTGTATTCTTTTGGTATAGATCTAGGTATGAGTATACTACACAATAGCTGATTCAGGTGATATATAGAGCATACTCAAGGTAGCAATTGATCTATGCTTTTAGAGTTAGACTATTATCTCTTATTATCTATTTTATTTCTTGTTTGTATTCTGAGATTGATTATGATCCTTTTGCTTTGTTATTTTATCTTTAACATCCAATATATATGTAGTTGTTCTTACATTGTGAAAGTAGGTTTTGGGATATTTTATGACATTTTTGGTTATGCACGTCCGCTGTTATCATATTTATGTGATTGGGCTTTATTTTAGAAGCCTTACCTGGGATTTTGGTAATGATTTTCTCATTTTATATCAATTTAGATGATAGGATTACTTGTCAAGGTTTGTCATGACAAGTCACATCATAACCCTTTATTTTTGGGTCGTGACAAATTATTATCATCTCATCCAGGTTTTGTTAGTCTCTTTAGTATAAGAATAAGGTGTCTAGTAGAGTCTCATAGATAGATACATAGACATTCATATCTTTCTTTGAGAGGCTATAAGAATTTTTAGAAAACTTTCTTTATTTTATTTTGTATCATGCGGATCCTTCATACCTTGTGTTCTAAATAGTATCCCACTTTTTCTGCAGGATGGTAAGGACTAGATCCCATAAGGCTAGAGATATAGAACTATTATATAAGAAGAGATTTCAATCTAAAAGGTGAGTTATGAGTCATGGACAGGCTCAAGGTAGTGGAAGAGCACAAAGATATGATTTGTCCTTAGGTAGCACCAACGGTATCTCCCCTAAGACTCAAGTTAAGCATACTAGAGATAAGAGGCCTACTATGATCCTATAGAGTTTTTCTACTCCAATCTTTGAGGGGCTGATGATTTGCTTATTGACCTATTTGGAGGGTGTTCTTTTGAGTGCACCCAGTGTGCTTATAGCTCTGAGTATTGTACCTCCATATTCTAGAGCCTATCGATAGTTTTGAGTGTGGATCCTACATTGGTATCAACATTGGCTTATAGTACTCTACAGACTCTGAGTACTGTTCCTCCTCCTACGGCATTATTTAAGTATGGCATTTCGAGATTAGGAGTTCAGCATTCATCTATGTTACCTTTTTAAATGGGACCTCAGCCAACTTGATTTTCTATACGTCTTATTATTTTGAGTATAGTTATGTCTTCTGAGGATTAGAAAAGGTTTTACAAATTCCCTTATTTGGGTCCACCTAGGTTTAAATAGTGGTGTAGGTGAGGATACATATGAGTTATTGATTGATTTATATAAGAAGTTACTTAACCTTGGTTTGCTTCAGTCGCATGTGGATTCATATACTATTTATTAGTTGAGAGATACAACAAGAGATTAGTGGAGGTCACTTGCTAGTTGTGGACATCTTGATTCTCCAAAAATGACTTAGGATCAATTTGCTAAAGCCTTTTTAGATAGGTTTATGCCATTCAGTCTGAGGGATTAAATGAGAGATGAGTTTTATCACTTGGAGCAAGGCTCCATGACATTTGAAGAGTATGAGGCATATTTCTATACCGTGTATTAATACTCTTATGCCAGTATTATCACTAAGTCTGAGAAGATTAGGAAATTTATAAAGGGGTTGGATGTTTCTCTTCAAATAGCTGCAACTAAGATGGTAGTGTATGGGCATTCATTATAGGATGATTGAGCCTTTTCTTTGAGCATACTAGGGAGACACTAAGAGGGTGCATCATCAGGGCAAGTTCAGAGGTCACACTCCTTGATTTAGAGATTCTAGAGGCTTTCATGGGTATCATGATAGACTAATGTAGGTAGCTTTACAGGGTTCAAGTAGTGGATCTTTTGTCCAGTAGCCTTGGGTGGTTGTTCTAGTTCAGTTGTACTTCCTCTTATTGAGTCAAGCCATAGAGGTTACTTTGTGTATGATGAGGTTAGGCATTTGTCCATGGATTGTCCTGCCGTGTGTTTTGGGCTACTCCTATATCGATTGTTAGAGGTAGAGGTTCTGCTAGCAATGGAGAGGGAGAGGTAGAGGTTCTGCTAGTGGTGGTCATAGGGCTACTTAGTCAGTTGGTGATGATGGATAGTGCTATACTATGCACACCAGAACGAAGGTAGAGGACTTTGATGCCGTCATAATAGGTATCATCCCTATTTGTTTTAGATCTACACCTATGTTATTTGATATGGGGTCATGTTTTTCCTATGTGTTTGCATATTTTATTTCAGATTTTAATTCTTCTAGTGAGCCTCTTTCCATTCTTATCCGCGTATCTACCTTTGTAGGAGACTCTTTAGTGGTGGATCGGGTGCACCGATAATGTGTTGTGACTTTTGCTGAGTGTGAGACTTGGGTAGAACTGATTGTCCTAGATATGGTAGATTTAGATATCATCTTGGGTATGGATTAGTTATCTCTTTATCAAGCTATTATACCCCATTAGATCTTAAGCTCAATTCAGGTCTTTGTTGTATGTTTAAGGGGTCCAAGGCTTAGATTTTTCAAAAAGTGCTAATGACTTAGTCATTTTCAAGACCCCTAAACTTTGATGATTTTATTTTGGTCTTTCTAACCTTGAGACATTGATTTTTGAGTTGAAACATGTTCAGGGTTGATAAAAGTATGTTTTGGGGAAGTCTCGGGTTTTTTTAGATGGGCGTAGGGGTATGTTTGGAAAACAAAATCAGTAGACCCACCGGGATAGGCCCGTAGTGCCCAATCTAGTCCACCGGGATAGAGACCAGGATGCTTTGTTTAGTCCACTGAACTAGAGCCCGCGACATCCGATCTAGTCTACCAAACTGGAGCCCGCGGTGGGGGGCTTACCTGAAACACCTTGGTTTTTGGACCTTAGAAAATTTCCTAAATTCTGATCTCTCGACACAATATGACTTATGGGTATGAGCCATATGTTGGGGTACAGATGGTTTGGTCTAGTTGTATACTGACCAGTGTTGGTTGGTGAGATAGATTTTGGTTACTGGAATGGGTACAACTTTGGGGTATGAGTCGTATTGGTGGTTACTAATTGTTTGGTTCCTTAACTTAATATTAGAATTGGTTACTTAGGTTTGATATAAGTATGAGTGTCTCACCATGAGCCATAATCCAGAGTATGAGTCGTTCCCAGGACTCGTATGGTGGACAATGTCTAAATCTTCCTTGGGTGTAAATCTGCCAGGGGTACTGATTAAAGGTACAGATCGTATGCTGTCAATGCAACTTGGTTGGATGAGTCAAATTCTAGACAATATTAGATTCAAGGGTTAAGGCAAGGATACGTGTAGAGGATACTAATCATATTGGATGGAATAACTCAAGTGGGTTAGTCGTATCCCTGTGATGGGATTTTGGTACAACTTAAGTGGGGATATTGTAGACTTTTCCCCACTAATCCTAATAAGGCCCTATGACTTCTAACCTACTTGTAAAGTTATTTACCCTAATATTCCATTCATTAACACTAAGAAACTTTTCTAAACACTCCATAATTCTCTCAAAAGCTTTTGGGCAAGGAAAGCTAGGGTTTCAACTAAAGGATCAATTTAGGGTTATCTTGGTGATTTATTTCCGTCATCATATTGATTTAAGGCATGTTCTCTTCCCTCATTGTTAATTCTAAATAAGGGTATGGTTTTAATAAATGTTTTCAAGATTTCATTCGTTGTATGATTTTGGTTTTCAAATATAATTTAGGGTTTTTGATATTAAATGGTTGGTAATGTTTTCCATGGTTATAATTATTCTTTTATATTCACTAATGGTGGTTTTGTATAATTGTATTTCATGGGTGAAATGCCTAGGCTTTGAGCCATTAAGAAAGAATAATTTTTGGTGCCTCTGAGTTGGGTACGACTTGGGACTCGAGTCATACCCTTGGTCACGATTTGTACCCTTCCCCTACTCCCCTTCTTACCTTGAGCAGTATGTTAAGGTAGCATACTATCCTTAATATAACAAGGCCATCCCTTGGTCGTAACCATGCATATGCGTCATATACTAAAGGTCGTATGGAGTGGAAACTTAACATAGAGTGGGTTGTTTTTGTTATGGGTAAAGCTCATGATTAAAGGGTGAGTCACCCCCTTTGGGTATGATTCAATGGTTCCCTCTCATACCCATAATAGTGAGGTTGACCTAGTAGAATCCTAGGGTATGAGTTAGGGTACCACTAGTACCCCAGGTCAGAATTGCCATAGGAACCGTAAGGGGGAGTCGTACCCCTGCACGAGTGGACTTTCCAGCTTTTAACTGAGGACCTTTTGGTTATTTCCCTTGCCTAAAATCCTAATTCCTCTAACTATATTAGGCATTGGGGCCTCCAAAGTCTTCATTTACAAGACTAAATCACTCATAAACACTCTAAAGGCTTCTTAAAGCAAGATTGGAGGCTAGGGTTTGGAGGTGTTCATCTAGTGTGAAAGAAGAGTCAAGATTTTGGGTGTGTCATCTTGTTTAAGGCATTTATCTCTTCCACTCTTTAAATAGGTCTAAACCCATGTATTTCACACTTGAATTAGTAAGTGTATATGGTGGTTTTAAATCAAATGAAAAGGGTTTTGTTACCTAACAATGAATAATAATGATTCTTGCTTATATTTGTGATGATACATATTATTGATGGTATATTGTATACTTGGGTGATTGTTATATATTGTGAAACATAAGGGTATTGAGTAACCCTAATCTTGTTGATACCTACCATAAAAATAGCCTATTAAAGGTACACACATAAGGTGTTTGTAAAAATGTCTAATGAGTTGTCTAGTAATATGTTGTTGGTGTATTGAGCTAGAGCAATGGCCTAATTAGTATAAATGATTGATAATGATATTGTTAAAGGTATTTTAATCCATGTAAGGTATGATGATAACCTTGTTAAGCTAATGACTAATAAGATGTTAAAGTCCCTCAGTATGAAGTATGAACTTGGATGTTGTATTAAGCTAAAGTGTGGTATAAGAATGCTAGAGAAATGTGAATGTCTTATGAGGGTCTTGATGTCCATGGAATGAATTCTGTGATGATTTGAATGAATTCATGGGCCTATTGAAATGGTTGAGCAATGAAGGATTCCATAAAGACCATGTGGTCATGAATAATATTGAATTGGTTAAAATGGATAAAGTCCTTAAAATGTTGTATTGAATGGACGATAATGCATGGGCATAAGATAAAGTCCCAAATGTCAAATAATGATGGTTGTGATGGCTTGATTTCAAAGTCCCTTTCCTTAGAAATGGATAGAGGTCAAAGTCCCTTGCCTTATGAAGAGGCTTAAAGGTCAAAGTCCCTTGCCCAATGAAAACGCTTGAGGTTAAAGTCCCTTGCTTAAGGAGATATCTTGAGGTTAGAGAACCTCACCGAATAGAATGACTTATGGTTAAAGTACAAGTATGGCATGAGGTTTGAGTCCCTTTCCGACTGTGGAAGCATGAGGTCAAAGTACCATGCCCGTTTGAATGTGTGGACATGTGGTTGAGGTCCCGAATCCAATTGGATGTGTGTATGGCTAGAGCCCTTGAATGATTATGTATGTCATTTAAGTCCTTGGTAAATGAATAAGTAAGCATGGTTGAAGTCCTTTGTCTAAGTATATGTGATTATGGATAGAGTCCTATATATAGTGTGAAATATTGAACCTATAAGTGTGGAGGGTCGGAGTTCCCCATGTCATGCCTAATAAATAAATGTTTGAGAATGTTGATGTGCCTTGATATCTTGATTGGCATGTAACATAGCTATATATATGGTTAAATGTATAAAAGTGACACAATATGATATATTCATTCATTGTTGTTTGATGTTGTACTTTATCACTTATCCTTGAGTTACATGCTAGCATTCCAACCACTAGCCATTTTCGAACACTATGTCCCCAAGCGACGTAGGGGCCGGGGCATTTTCTTCTTTACCTGTGCAGTGATTAGATGACTAGGTTGTTCATGCATTGACTTGAAGGGGTGATCTTCGTTATATCCAAAAGACATTCATCCCTTAGTCCTTATCTTTTGGTTTAGTCTCTTTAAGCCTAAGTTTGGCTATAGTTGGGGGATTATCCCAAGATATATACCTATTGATTTCAGTTTTGTATAGAGGTATTGTTAAGAACTATGAACTTGGGCATAGTTATTATTTTTATGAATCTAATGTTGACTTATGATATTATCCCACGATCTTAACTTGTGAATTAGAGTTCCTTCAACTCCTATGATATGATGAGGTGCTTAGGTTGGGTTATAAGGTGACCTTCGGCACATGTGTGCTTGAGGTGCCCATACGACATGGCCCAAAGTTTAGGGTGTGTCATTTGGTATCAGAGCCAAGGTTCATGGTTAGTTGGGTATTCATAATGCCGTGTCAAGAGAGTCTCTTTTATGGGTGTGAAATGATCCACCCTTATATATGAGGGTACGAGATATCTTAGGAATATTTTTCCTTTTCTTGTATTTCAATCTCAAACTATAAAGTCTAAGGTCTTGAATTCCTCTGATTCATTTGATATCTTTAAGATTATGCCTCAAAGGAGATCTGAGTTTCAATCAAACACTATTGATGGTCCTATGGATGAAGCTCATCTAACTTCTGGAGTTCAGACTCGGGCTAGGGCTGCAGCATCTAGCTATCCTCATGGGGTTCCACCCACCAACCCTGATTTATCCTCTAAAAGGGATGCTACTAATGTGGAGTTTCATCGCTCTATAAAACTTTTGGATCAATTGGTAACCTTCCAATCAGAGCGTGGTGCTCCACCTTTAGTTTTTTCTTAGGCTACAAGAATTGGTCAATTTATGAGGTTGAGCCCTCCTATGTTATTTGATACAAAGGTTAAGGAAGATCCCAAAGGCTTTATTAATGAAATAGAGAAGATTCTCTAAATCATGCATGCTTTGGAAATCGAGGGTGTTGAGCTTTCTTTCTACCATTTGAAAGATATACCGTACTAGTGGTATGAAGGGTGAGAGTTGTCTAGGGGTATTAATGCTAGTCTGGTTTCTTGGGCGGATTTCTCTGAGGCTTTCCTTGACCCCTTCTTTTCTCAAGAGTTGAGGGAAGAAAAATTGGAAAAGTTCGTGAACTTAAAGTAAGGGAGGATTTTTGTTCAAGAGTATGCCTTGAAATTCCATCAATTTTCAAGGTATGTTCCTGAGATGGTCTCTAGTATGAGGGCTGGAACATGCAAGTTTGTCTCAGGATTATCCCCGTGAGTTAGTTCTCGAAAGCAAGGAATCCTTGCTGATTGAGAACATAGATATCTCTAGATTGATTGTGTATATGCAATAAGTAGAAGATAGGAAGAAAAAATAAGTTAATCTTAGTAAGAAGCAAGGAATGAAGTTTTGGCCTTCCGAGAGTAGTAAGAAGCAAGGAATGAGTTTTCTGAAGTGTTTTCCGGTGTTTCTCCCAATAGGGAAATTGATTTTAGGATTCATCTTATTCCAAACACTGGTCTGATCACCACTCCCTCTTATAGAATGGCCCCAACAGATTTGAAAGAACTTAAGGAGCAATTAAAAGACCTCTTAGATAATGGTTTTATCCGACCTAGCATGTCTCATCGGGATACCCCTGTATTATTCGTGCATAAGAAGGATGGTTCCTTTGTATGTGCATTGATTATCGTCAGTTGAACAAAGTGACTGTAAAGAACAAGTATCCCCTTCCTAGGATTGATGATTTGTTGGATCAAATTTAGGGTGCTAAGTATTTATCTATGATATATCTTAGATTAGGTTATCAACAACTTAAAATTAGGGATGCGGATATCCTTAAGACTGCCTTTAAAACCCGGTATAGTCACTATGAGTTTCTTGTCATGCCCTTTGTGTTGACCAATACCCCAACATCATTTATGGATTTGATGAATAGGGTATTCCATCCATTCTTAGACATGTTTGTCATTATCTTCATTGATGATATCTTAGTATACTCTAAGATTGAGGCAGATCATGTGGATTACCTCTGTGCCATGTTGCAAATATTAAAGGATCATTGTTTGTATGCCAAGTTCTCCAAGTGTGAGTTTTGAAAGCCGTGGCTTTTCTTGGTCATGTCATCTCTAGTGAAGGGATGATGGTGGATCCCCAAAAGATTTTGGCAATTAAGAAGTGGCCTAGACCTATAAATCCAATGATATTAGAAGCTTCTTGGGTCTAGTCGGTTATTATAGATAATTTGAGGAAAGCTTTTCCACTATAGCTGCCCCGTTGACCAAATTGACCCCAAAGAAGATCAAGTTCTAGTGGTTTGATGTGTGTAAGGGTAGTTTTGAGAATTTGAAAGATAAATTGACTTTGGCTCCAATTTTGACCTTGGTTGAAGGTAGTGATGGTTTTGTGGTATATTCTGAAACTTCTATGTCAGTCTTGGTTATGCGTTAATACAACATGGTAGGGTGATGTCCTATTCTTCTAGGCAATTGAGAGTTCATAAGAAAAACTGCGCTACTCATGACTAAGAATTATTAGCCGTGGTCTTTACTTTAAGAATTTAGTGGCATAATCTCTATGGTGTTCATGTTGATATATTTTCTGATCATAAGAGCCTTTAATATGTGTTTATCCAAAAGGAGTTGAATCTCTGGCAAAGAAGGTGGCTTAAGATATTAAAATCCTATGATATGATTTATCTTTACCATCTCAGTAAGGCGAATGTAGTTGTCGATGCTCTTAGTAGGTTATCTATGGGGAGTTTAGACCATGTTGATGAGGATACGTAGGAATTAGTGAAGGATATTCTCTATTTGGCAACTCTTGGAGTTTGACTTGCGGACTTTGAGGATGGTGGTGTGTTTGTGCATCTGGTTTCTCAATCGTCTCTTGTTGTTGAGATAAAACAGAAGTAAGTTTATGACCTTGACTTGATGAAAATCAAGAGTAATATGGGTCAACACAAGGTTGCAGACTTTGTGATTACGGAAGATAGTGTCTTGAGATACCAAGGTTGGCTATATGTTCCTGATGTCGATAGATTAAGAGAAAGGGTCATGGCTGAGGCTGATAGATCCCATTATGCTATTCATCCAGATTCCACCAAGATGTATCATGACCTTAGAGAGTTCTATTGGTGGAATAATATGAAGCGTGATGTTTTTAGCCACGTGGCTAGGTGTATGGTGTGCCAACAAGTAAAGGTTGAGCACTTGAGGCCCGGTGGCCTATACTAAGGGACTGTGTTGCCCGAGTGGAAGTGGGAGGCAATTAATATGGATTTTGTTACCGGTCTTCCTAGATCTTGGAATCAATATGAATCTATTTGGGTCATTATTGATAGAATGACCATGTCCGCCTATTTTTTGCCCATGAGGACAAATTTCTCAATGGAGGATTATGCTAAGTTGTACCTTACAGAGATCGTGATGTTGCACGATGCTCTGGTGTCTATTATCTTGGATCATGGTCCTCTATTTTTATCCCAATTTTGGAAGTTATTCCAAAAAGGTTTGGGTACTAGACTGTGCCTTAGTAACATTTTCCATCCACAAACGGATAGGTAAGAGGAAAGAACTATCCAAACATTGGAGGATATGTTGTGGGCTTATGTAATAGATTATGGTGGTAGTTGATATGTCCACTTACCCTTAATTGAATTTGCCTATAATAATAGCTACCACTCTAGCATTGGCATAGCGCTTTTTGAGGCATTATATGGTAGGATATGTCGATCTTTTATCGGGTGGTATGAAGTTGGTGAGGGTAAGTTGCTTTGGCCTAATTTAGTCTACCAAGACTTAGATAAGGTAAAGGTGATTTGTGATAGATGGAAAACCACTCAAAGTTGCCAAAAGTCATATGCAGATGTGAGGCATAAGGACTTAGAGTTTAATGAGGGCGAATGGGTATTCTTGAAAGTATCTCTCATAAAGGGAGTGATGCAGTTCGGTAAAAAAAGAAAGCTTAGTCCCCGCTATGTTGGTCCCTACTTAATTTTGAAGAGGGTTGGAAATGTTGCCTATGAGTTGGAGTTTCCTTCTAGTATGAACTCCATTCACCCGATTTTCCATGTGTCTATGTTACGGATATGTGTGGGTGACCCTTCCTTGGTTGTTCCCTCAAAAGATATTGGTATCTCGGACTATTTGTCATATCAGGAGATCCCGATAAGGATCTTGGATCAATAAGTTTTCCTGTTATGAACAAAAAAAGTGGCTTCTGTGAAGTTCCATAGAGGAACCAAAAGCTCGAGGAAGCTACTTGGGAGGGGAAGAGGACATAAAGTCCAAGATTCTATATTTATTTTCCATTTTAGAAGCTTGTGAAGGAAGTATATATGAATCTCCTTACCTTGATGTATGTCTTGATAGGTGATGGGTCGAGTCTCCAAGCTTTGGATTGATTAATGTCTTTATTAGGCAATGGATTAAAGATCCCAATGTGTGAATTTATTTGTGTCTTGTTAGACCATGGGTTTAAAATCCTAATGCTTTAAAATCGTGTGTGTTAAGTTATGATGAGTTTAACTCTCTAGTACCTTGAGTTGATTCATGTTCTTGATAGATGAAAAGGTAAAGTACCCAATGCTTTGAGTTGATCTATATCTTTAATGAGTTGATGGGTTGGAGTCTCTAAGTAGTGAAATGAGTAAGTGTTGGATAAGTAATGGGTTGATGTCCCAAGACCAATGAAATAGAGTGGTTGATCGATGATGATCATGATGTGTGTTGTGTTGTACCCTTATAGTGAGCTTATTTCTAACTTGTGTAAAGGTTGCTTTGATGAATGTTGATGTGTTAACATGTATAAATGCTCTCCTTATCCTTCATTCATGGACGAATGATCCCAAGTTGGGAGAATTAAAACACCTAGACTTTGAGCCATTGAGAAACAACTTTTGGTGCCTCCGAGTTGGGAGCGACTTGGGACTCGAGTTATTCCCTTGGTCATGATTCATACCCTTCTCCTCCTTCTTTTCTTACCTTGAGCAGTATGTTAAGCTAGAAAATTGTCTCCCATATAAAAATGCCATCCCTTGGTCATAACCAAGCATGTGAGTCGTATACTACAAGGTCGTATGGAGTAAAAACCTAACCTAGAGTGGACTTTTTTTGTTACGAGTGAAGCTCACGATTGGAGGGTGAGTTGTACCCTTTGGTTATTACTCAATGGTGACCTCTCATACCCACAATAGTGTGGTTAACCTAGGAGAAGCCAAGGGTATGAGTTAGGATACCAATCGTACCTTAGGTCACGATTGACATAGGAACCATAAGGGAGAGTCGTACCCCTGCATGAGTGGACTTTCCAGCTTTTAACTGAGGTCCTTTTGGTCATTTAACTTGCCTAAAACCCTAAGTCCCCTAACTATATAAGGCATTGAGGCCTCTTAAGTCTTCATTTACAAGACTAAAACACTTCACTCTAAAGGTTTCTTGGAGCAAGATTACAGGCTAGGATTTGGAGGTGTTCATCTAGTATCAAGAAATAGTCAATATTATTGGTGTGTCATCTTGTTTAAGACATGTATCTCTTCCCCTTTTTAAATAAGTCTAAACCCATGTATTTCACACTTGGATTAGTAAGTGTATATGGTGGTTTTGAATCAAATGAAAAGGGTTTTGTTACCTAACAATGAATAATGAAGATTCTTGCTTATATTTATGTTGATACATATTATTAATGGTAGATTGTATATGTGGGTGCTTGTTATATGTTTTTTAACATAAGGGTCTTGAGTAACCCTAATATTGATGATAATTACCATAAAAATAGTCTTGTTGAAGCTACACACATAAGGTGTTAGTGAAAATGTCTAAGTGAGTTATCTAGTAATCTATTGTTGGTGTATTGAGCTAGAGCAATGGACTAATGAGTATAAATAATTGATAATGATGTTGTTAAAGGTATTGTAAGCCATGTATGGTGTGAAGATAACCTTGTTAAGCTAATGACCAATAAGAGGTTGAAGTCCCTCAACAAGAAATATGAACTTGAATTGGGTATTGAAATAAAGTGTGGTATAAGAATGCTAGCGAAATATGAATGCCTTGTGAGGGTCTTGATGGCCATGAAATGAATTGTGTGATGCTTTGAATAAAGTCATTATCCTATTGAAATGGTTGAGAAATGAAGGCTTCCATAGGGACTATGTGGTCATGAATAATGTTGAATTGGTTAAAATGGATAAAGTCCTTAAAATGTTATATTGAATGGATGATGATGTATGGGCATAGGGTAAAATCCAAAATGTCAACTAATGATGGTTGTGATGGCTTGAAATCAAAGTCCCTTTCCTTATGAAGAAGCTTGGAGGTCAAAGTCCCTTTTCCAATGAAAATGCTCGAGGTTTAAGTCCCTTACTTAAAGAGATATCTTGAGGTTAGAGAACCTCGCTGAATGGAATAACTTGTGGTTAAAGTCCAAGTATGGAATGAGGCTGGATTCCCTTGACTATTGTGGATGCATGAGGTCAAATTCCCATGCCCATTTGAATATGTGGACATGTGGTTAAGGTTCCGTGTCTAATTGGATGTGTGTATGGCTAGAGCCCTTTTGTTTGAATGATTGTTTATGTGGTTTAAGTCCTTGGTCAATGAATGAGTATGCATGGTTGAAGTCTTTTATCTAACTATATGTGATTGTGGTTAGAGTCCTATGTATAGTATGAAATATTGAACCTATAAGTGTGGTGGGTCGGAGTCCCCTATTTCATGCCTAATGAAAGAATGTTTGAGAATGTTGATGAGCCTTAATATCTTGATTGGCATGTAACATATCTACATGTATGGTTAAATGTATGAGCATGACACAATGTGATATATTTATTTGTTGTTGTTTGATGATGTTCTTTATCACTTATCCTTGAGTTACATGCTAGCGTTCCAACCGCTAACCATCTATGTACACTATGTCCCCACATGACTTAGGGTCTGAAGCATCTTCTTCTTTACTTACACAATGATTAAGACGATCAGGTGGTTTGTGCATTGACTTAAAGGGGTGATTTTCCTTACATCTGGAAAATGTTCATCTCTTAGTCCTTATCTTTAGGCTTAGTCATTTTAAGATTGGGTTTGGCTATAGTCAGGGGCTTTTCCCGATATATATACCTATTGACTTAGGTATTGTATAGAGGTATTGTGAACAACTGTGAACTTGGGCTTAGTTATTATTATTATGAATCTACTGTTGACTTATGATATTATTCCGTGTCCTTAACTTGTGAATTGGAGTTCCTTCGACTCCTATGATATGATGAGGTATTTAGGTTGGGTTACGGGGTGACCTACGGTACATGTGTACTTGAGGTGCCCATACAACATGGCTAGAAGTTTGGGGCGTGTTAATGGGATTTATTTAATGGTAATTGGAATTTGTTTTGGTCATATTTTCCCCATAATGTGTTTGACAAAATGCTTATAAATATATGTTCATTGCATTGACTACTTTTAATGTAAATCTTGCATGTTTTAGAACTTGGTAAAGAAATTATGCATGGTTTAAATGGCTTGGAATGGTAAATGACTAATAGTTATTCTTAAGGGGTATATGGAATTACCCCAAGTGGTTTAATATGGTAAATGGAAGGGCACTTGAAAGTCTCCTTAATCCTATGAATGGTTGCTATGGATGATAGTTGCAAGTAAGGATTGGTATGACGATACCAATATCAATGGCCCTAGTTAATAAAAGGATAATGGTTTGGTTATTTGGAAATTGGTTTTAACTGGGCAATAATGGCGGGATATGTTGCAAAGCAGTGGAAGGTGGAGGTGGAGGTCTCGAGGGGGACCAAAACTGGAAATTCATATTTACCGATATGAGGTTGGTCTTGGTGACTGTGTGCATTATGTTACACTATATTTGGGGATGTTATAGTTATCCCAAGGGTATCTTTTCTAGTCGTGTGGCTACATACAGTAGGGCCCATTCAGTAGGGAGAGCTAAATCCATGTAGCCCATGGGTGATTTATGGCAGCAAAGCTACACAACCTAGGCAAAGGTTTTAAAGACATGCTAAACCCGGTCCTTTTTCCCAGCATGGTTACATATATATGTTTGGTTTTGTGTATACGAATAATTTTACTTGGTTTTATAAATGACATTATTATATCCTTATCCTGAGATCAAGCTAGGGTTACTCTTTAACCCCATCTATTAGCATCTGTATACCTACGCTATTAAGGAACCCACTATTTTACTCCTCCTACATAGTGATTGACTCAAGATCAGCATTTGGACTGAAGTGGTGAGTTTTCATCCTTTCGGAAGGCTCTATTTCATGTTATAGGTATTTCTAGATACTTTGATTTTATTTTGAATATTGGTTTTAGCTATGGTTGGGGGTATGTCCGAATCAAATTTCATTACTCTTTTGATTAAAGGCTTTGTGGTACTTCTATGGGTTGGAATGGGCAGGATCAATATTGGTGTTAGCCTTAGCATTGGAATAAGCAGCGAGGCTGGCATCATTGGACATAATTTCTCACTATTCTATCATATTTTATTTTGGGATTAATTATATTATGGTTTGGAACATCATTGGTTATGGCCTTGTTTATGGCCTTTGTTTTAGTATGATTTTGTATGGTTGAATTGTTGGCATGGGATGGTTGACTTGGTTGGGTTGCTCACACTTGTGATCTTATCCCAGAGTCTTGGTCGAATCAACATTTGATTTTGGAGAGAAAGACTACCTTGCTGATTAAGGATATGCACATCTCTAGGTTGCCTATTCATATGCAACAAGTAGAGAATAAGAAGAGAAAGTAGGTAGAGTTTGGGGATAGGTAGGGTAAGAGGAGCAGGTTTTTTGACTAGGTAGGTGCTTAGTATCAGGGTGGGCGAGATGGTGGCAAGTGGCATAAAAAGAAGTGGGGGAGTTCCAGTTCCTACTCTTCTTCTAGTGCTCCTTACTAGTCGGGTGACATGCATCATCAAGGTGGTGACAATCTCTGAGCACAGGGTGTCCAATCTAAGGTAAATGGAGGTCAGTTAGTTTTTTCATTCCCTCCTTAGTAGTTCTATGGTCGTTCTCATCGGTGTTATTACAATTATGGAAAGAGAAATGCTTCAAGTGTGGCAAGACAGGCCATCGACTCAGGGATTGTTTGGTTAATAAGGTTGCTACGGGGGTGAATAAGATTCCTATGGCTTTATCTAATACTCCTACACCTGGTGTGTTGCATATTCTTCTGTTACTGCTCCTGTTTCTAGTGTTGGTTGGAATATGTTGTATCCTTTGGCATCTCAACAGGAATTTGAGCATCACCTGATGTCATTAGTGGTACATTACAACTTTTCTCTCATAATGTATATTATTTGCTTGATCGAGGTATGCTCACTCCTATGTGACTTCTTATGTGGTTGTATCTTTTGGTTTTGATCTGAAAGTTATTTTCGATCCTTTTTCTATTTCTACGCCAATAGGTGACTCAATTATTGTTAAGAGAGTCTATAAGGAGTGTGTGGTATTTTTTGGTGACAAGAAGACCTTGGTTGATCTGTTTGAGTTAGATATGGTGGATTTCGATATCACTCTAGGTATAGATTTGTTGGACTCCTATTACGCGTCCTTGGATTGTCAGACCCATAAGGTTATCTTTAGGTTCCCTGGTGAACCGGTTATAGAGTGGGCGGGTGTTTCTTTAGCTCCTAGGAGGAGGTTTATTTCTTATCTTAGAGCTTAAAGGTTAATCTCTAAAGGATTTCTTTATCACATGGTTCGGGTTAAAGATTCTAACTCTGAACTTCCTGGTGTTCCTCCAGCTAGAGACATAGAGTTTGGTATTGATCTAATTCTAGAAACTCCTCTAATTTCTATTCCTTCATGTAGAATGGCTCCGGTTGAGCTAAGGGAACTCAAGGATCTTCTGGATAAAGGTTTTATTCATCCTCGTGTATCTCCTTAGGGTGCACCGGTGTTGTTTTTGCACAAGAAGAATGGTTCCCTTCGGATGTGCATTGACTATAGGTAGTTGAACAAGGTGATGGCCAATAAAAAGTATCCTTTTTTAAGAATAGATGATCTATTTGACCAGTTGCAAAGTGCCAAGTTCTTTTGTAATATAGATCTTTGGTCTGGTACCATCAACTAAAGATTTGGGAGGTAGATATCCCTAAGATGGGTTTTCATACTCGGTATAGGAACTCTGAGTTTTTGGTAATGTCACTTGGGTTAACTAATGCTCCAGTGGCATTTATGGATCTGATGAATAGATTTTTTTATTAGTATTTGGATCTCTTCATTATTCTGTTTATTGATGAAATTTTGGTTTATTCAAAGCGCGAGGTGGATTATGCTAATCATCTCCGTGTGGTGTTGCATACCTTAAAGGAATAACAATTATATGCCAAGTTCTCCAAGTGTGAGTTTTGATTGAATGCTGTAACTTTTTTAGTTTATGTTATTTCTAGTGAAGGGATCATGGTGGATCCACTAAAGGTTGCTGTGGTAAAGAGGTCCTAGACTACGACTCCATTCGACATTCGGAGCTTCTTGGGTTTAGGGGTATTATAGGTAGTTTTTGGAAAGCTCTTCATCGATAGCTTCTCGTTTGACTAAGTTAACTCAGAAGAAGGTCAAATTTTCTTTATCAAATACTTGTGAAGGGAGATTTGAGATATTAAAGAATAAGTTAACTTTAGATCCAATTTTGACTTTGTCAGAAGGTAATGATAGGTTGATGGTTTATTATGGTGCATCTCGGGTAGGGCTTGGTTGTGTGTTGATGCAACATAGGAAGGTGATCGCCTATGCTTCCCAGTAGTTGAAGGTGCATGAGAGGAATTATCCTACTTATGATTTGGAGTTGTTGATGATTGTGTTTGCTTTGAAAATATGGCGGTATTATTTGTACGGTGTTCACATAGATATCTTTTCTGATCATAAGAGTTGATAGTATGTGTTCAGCTAAAAAGAGCTTAATCTCAGGTAGAGGAGATGGCTTGAGCTTCTCAATAGTTATGATATGAGTTTTCACTATTACCCAGGTAAGGCTAATATGGTTGCTGATGCTCTTAACAGGTTATCCATGGGGAGTTTGGCTCATGTGAAGGAAGGAAAGCGGGAATTGGTGAAGGATACTCACTGCTTGACTAATCTTGAAGTTCACCTCTTAAACTTCAAGGATGATGGTATGGTGGTGCAAGAAGTAGTTCGATCATCTCTTGATGTAGAGATTAAGGAGAAGAAAGTGCTAGATTCTATCTTAATAAAAATCAAAAGTGACGTTGGTGGGCAAAAAGTAGTGGTGTTTGAGATCAGTGGTGATGGTACTTTACGGTACCACGAGAGGTTGTGTGTTCCTGATGTTAATGAGTTGCGACAAAGGATTTTGGTCAAGGAGCATAAGTCATGCTATATGGTTCATCCTGGCTTGACTAAGATGTATCATGATCTCAAGGAGATCTATTGGTGGAATGGTATGAAGAGGGGTGTGGCAGATTTTGTGGCAAAGTGCATGGTGTTTCAATAGGTTAAGGTTGAGCACATGAGGCTAAAAGGGTTGTATCAAGAGATTGATTTGCCCGAATGGAAGTATGAAGTGATCAATATGGACTTCGTTATTGGTCTTCCTCAGTCTTAGAATCTATATGATTCAATTTGGGTCATCATGGATAGGATGACTTAGTCAACGCTCTTTTTGCCAGTGTGCACTACCTTCTCGGTGGAGGATTATGCTAAGCTATATCTTCAGGAGATTTTGAAGCTTCATGGGGTACCTATTTTGATTATTTTTTATTATGGCATGCAATTTACATCTCATTTCTGGTGATCTTTTCAGAGAAGGTTGGGGACTAAGGTGAGTCTGAGTACTGCTTTCTATTAGTAGATGGATGGGCAAGCGGAGAGAACTATTTAGACACGGGAGGATATGCTTTGAGCCCATGTGATTTATTATGGTGGCAATTGGGTTGAACATCTACCTTTAGTGGCGTTTGCTTACAATAATAGCTATCATTCTATTATTGGTATGGCCCCTTATGAGGCATTGTATGGTAGGAGGTGTAGATCTCCTATTGGTTGGTTTGATCTTGGTGAGTCAGGCATGTTTGGTACTAGCTTGGTTTACCAAGCTATGAAGAAGGTGGTGATGATGACGGATAGGCTTAAGGATGTCCAAAGTCGCCAAAAGTCCTATGCAGATCTTAGGTGTAGAGACTTGGAATTTGAGGTTGGGGATAAGGTTTTCCTCAAGGTATCTCCAATGAACAGAGTAGTATAATTTGGCAATAAACAGAAGTTCAGTCCCTGATATGTGGGTCCTTATGAGATTTTGTGGAAAGTTGGTAATATTGTTTATGATCTAGAGTTGCCTTCTAGCTTGAGCTTGGTTCATCCGATCTTTCATGTTTCTATTTTAAGGAAATACATTGGTAATCCTTCTTAGGTTGTTCCTTTGGAAGGACTGGGTATCACTAATTCTTTGTCTTATTAAGAAGTTCTAGTTGAGATCTTGGATAGGCAAATTCATCGGTTGCGGACCAAGGATATGGCTTCGATTAAGGTGCTTTGACAGAACCATAAGGTGGACGAAGCTACATGGGAAACGGAGGAGGACATGAAGTCCAAATATCTGCATTTGTTTTTTGCTCTTGGGATTCATGCGGAAGGTATGTGTCTTCAACATATCTTTAGTTTCTAAGTTTGTTAAAGGAAAGATTAATATCTTTGCCTCTTTATTTTCAAACTTCGTTAAAGATTAGGAATATATTTGATAATGCAAATGACTCGTGCGCGTGGTTACCCCTACCTTGTCCATCATTCGGGGATGAATGTTCCTAGTGGGGGAGACTGAAACACCTTGGTGTTTGGACCTTAGAAGATTTCCTGGAATTCTAATCTCTAGATCTAATATGACTTATGGGTATGAGCTGTATGTTGGGGTATGGATGGTATGGTCTAGTCGTATACTGACCAATGTTGGTTGGTGGATTGATTTTGGTTACTAGAATAGGTATAACTTAGGGGTACGCATCATATAGGTGGTTATGGATCGTTTCGCTCCTTAACTTAATCTTAGACTTGGTTACTTAGGTTGGATCTGAGTCTGAGTGGCTCACCATGATCCGTAAGCTATGTTACAAGTCATACCCAGGACTCGTATGATGGATAGTGTCTAAATCTTTCGTGGGTGTAAATCTATCAGGGGTACGAATCGTATGCTATCAATACGACCTGGATGGATGAGTCATATCCTGGACAGTGTTGGATTCAAGGGTTGAGGCCATACTACGAGTAGAGGATACCAATCGTATTGGAGGTTATGACTCGTGTTGATCAGTCATATCCTTATGACGAGATTTTGGTGCAATTTAAGTAGGGGTATTTTGGATATTTTCTCACTTATCCTAATAAGGATCCATGACTTCTAACCTACTTGGGAGGTTATTTACCCTATTATTTTGTTCATTAACACTTAGAAAATCTTTTAAACACTCCATAATTCTCTTAAGAGCTTTTGGGCAAGGAAAACTAGGGTTTCAACTAAATGATCAATTTGGGGATTATCTTGGTGATTTCTTTTGGTCATTATCTTGGTTTAAGGCATGTTCTCTCCCCTCATTATTAATTCTAAATAAGGGCCTGGTTTTTATAAATGTTTTTATGATTTTATTGATTGTATGATTTTGGTTTTAAAATATGATTTGCGGGTTTTGATATTAAATGGTTGGTTATGGTTTTTCATTCTTTAAATTATGCTTTTATATGCACTAATGGTGGTTTTGGATAACTGCATTTCATGGGAATGGTTTAGTAGTAATTGGAATTGGATTTGGTCATATTATGCCCCCAATGTGTTTGACAAAATGCTTATAAAGATATGTTTATTGCCTTGACTACTTTTAATGGAACTCTTGCATATTTTAAAACTTTGTATAGGAATTATGCATGGTTTAAATGGCTTGGAATGGTAAATGGATAATGGTTATGCTTGAGAAGTGCATGAATTCCCCTAAGTGGTTTAATATGGTAAATGGAAGGGCACTTGAAAGTCCCCTTAAACCTATGAATGGTTGGCTATGGATAATACTTGCAAGTAAGGATTGGTATGCTGATACCAATATCAATGGCCTTGGTTAATAAATAGATAATGGTTTGGTTATTTGGAAATTGGTTTTATTTGGGCAATAATGGGGGGATGTGTAGCAATGCCATGGAAAGTTGAGGTCCTTGGGGGACCAAAGTTGGAAACTCATATTTGCCGATATGAGGTTGGTCTTTGTGACCGTGTGCATGTTGTCACATAATATTTGGGGGATGTACTAGTCATTCCAAGGTTTTCTTCCCTGGTTGAGTGGCTACACGTAATGGTGACCTTACAGTAGGGGGAGCTGAACCCATATAGCCCGTGGGTGGCTTAGGACGGCAAAGCTACCCAGCCCAGGTAAAGGTTTTAAAGGCATGCTAAAACCGATCCTTTTTTCCATCATGGTTATATATATATGTATAGTTGTGTGCCTATGGATGATTTTACTTGGTTTTATAAATGACATTATTTTCTCTTTACCATGAGATCATGCTAGAGGTCACTCGCTAACCTCGTCTACCGGTGGCTGTATACCCATGCTATGCAGGAACCGATTGGTCTACTCCTCCTACATGGTGATTGACTTGTATTAGCATTTGGACTGAAGTGATGAGCTTCCATCATTTTTAAAGTCTCTATTTCATGTTATGAGTATTTCTAGATACTTTAATTTTATTTTGGATATTGGTTTTGGATATGGTTGGGGGCATGTCCTAACCAAATTTAATTATTCTTTTGGTTAGAGGCTTTGTGGTACTTCTATGGGTTGGAATGGGTGGGATCTGTATTAGTGTCAGCCTTGGCATTGGAATAAGCTAGGAGGATGGCTTCATCAGACATAATTTCTCGCCGTTCTATCATATTTCATTTATGGATTAGTTATATTAAGTTTTGGAATATCCTTGGCTATGGTCTAGTTTATGGCCCTTGTTTTGGTATGGTTTGATATGGTTGGAATTTTGGTATGGGATGGTTGGACTCGGTTGGGTTGGTTACAGTTGTGATCTAATTCAGGGTCTTTACATAAGCTATTACACTATCTTGTCACATGCTCAAAATTCAGCCAACTCAGGGCAGGCAGCTGGAGGTTGGGTTGGGTAAAGGGGATGGACCCAGTTCTGGTTAGACTTGGGATGCCTATTACGACAAGGATCCAGGGTGGGTCGTATCATTACCCTGCCGGTTTGGAGCCCGTGGCGCACCCATGCTTTTTGTCCATCCCCTTGTCCTTTAAGTTTAGGGGAATTTGGGTCATTTTCTCTCATCCTATTTCATCCATAAAAGGGTATTATTTGCCTCTTTCACTCAAATTGCTCCAAATAAAACCCTCTTTCTTCCCCAAGAACAAATTCAAGATTCATTCTCAAGAAATCAAGAGTTCAAACTTCCAATCCAAGAAATCTTTAAGAATTCAGTTGTTATGGTATGTGGGATGTTTATCCCTGGGTTCCTTTCACCCATGGAGCCCGAAAACCCCTTTTTGGTTTAAATTATGAGTTATGCATGTTCAAGATGAAATAAATCGATGAATCTCTTGTTAATTCAATTACAAGTTATGGTTAGAAGTGTTTTCAAGTGGAATGAGTCATATTATGTTTTGAGTATTACAATTCCTATGTCATGTTCAATTGATTTAAGAATAAATCCCCAAATTATGAATTTAGCCATTTAATCATGTTGTTTCCTCATGTTTAATACATTCCCATGTTCAAATTTATGATTCTTACATATTTGATGAAATGTCTATATTTTGAGTCTTTGAACCATGATTTCATACTACAGTTTTAAGTCTTAATATTGTATTTCATGATCATTCAGTCCAGTGGGTTATGAACATCCGATACCTGTGTGTTTTACATGATTTTAGATTTTTAAGTAATGATTCATTAAACCATAGATATGATTAAGTTAAACCATAGATATTATTATTTTACTTAATTGATATAATCATGATGAGAACTATAAGAAATAATGTTTAGTTAAACTTGGTTAAGTTTAGTACCAGTGTCAGTTCTGTTGGGAATAAGATTTAGCACCAAGCGAATGTAGGGATAGAAGCTACCCTGTCATTTAGGCAGATTCGTTAATAGTAGTCCTTGTATTCCAGAACTACGCAGCCAGCATAGGATATGAGGGGTCACCCATTAGTTTAAGCTTGAATTCCTCTCAGGGGTCACCCCTCAGTTTAGGCTTGACACCCCGGTCCTTCGGGACACTAGTTTAGTGGATCCATATAGCCAATGTTAGTACCCATGGCACGGTACTGATACCCTTCCAAATAGGTTTAAAGGTTAGACCTTGATTAGCTCACAGATTGGGGCATGTGAGTTATATGATACCTCTCACAGTCTCAGTACAATAATCAGTGTATTTCAGTTTAGGTTTGGTTGACCAAGTGTACAAATTTTCAGTTATTGAGTTATACAACTTTTAGTCTTTCGGATTACAGATTATCTCAGAAACATATTTATGCTAGGTCTTGCATTCTCAGATATTATATGTTCACCCATTTATGCTCAGTTACCTTATGCATTTCAGCCAATCCGCATCTCATATACCAGTACATTCAAACTACTGACTGCATACTTTTCTTTGCGCTATGTTATCTTATAACATAGGTTTGGACACACAATTTCCTAATCTCTCTTAGATATCTCCGCGTTACTCAGCATTAGAAGTGGTCATTCCTCATCAAACGAGGACATGATTTATTTATTTCAGTTACTTCAGTGCTTTCTTATTTTCAGCAAGTTGGATTTAGTTGGGGGTCTATCCCAACAAGTCCTCACGATGTTTAGAGGCTTTCATACAATCAGTTAGACTGTCAGTCAGTCATTCCAGTCTTATCAATTATGTTCTAGTATTCTATCAAATATATCAGACATGTTTTGATTCGTATTTAAGTATCTTATTTTATAGTATCTTATCAGCTTATCTTCCACAAATGTGTTGTATTACTATTTTGTTTAGTGTTCACAGCAGGTACCAGCTCATGGTTTAACTTGTGGTCACTTATGGTCATAAGCACCATTTTCGCAACTAGGGGGAAGCCTCGGGTCATGACAAAACTTGGTATCAGAGCCTAAGGTTTTAAAGTGTCCAAGGGAATCTGAAAGCCAAGTTGAGTAGAGTCTTGTATATAGGGGTGAAGTGCGCCACACTTATGGAAAAGAGGTTATGAAACATTTTTATGAAAGTTTCCCTTCTTTCAGTGTTCATGTCGTGCAAAAGAGCATGAACTCTATTTATACTCTATTTCTAACTCATCTTTCGTTCCGTTTACAAATAATGCCTCCTAGAAAGAAAAACAAAAGGAGGAATGGGGATCAACCGGCACCACCGCCTGTTCAGGAAGATCCCCTGAATGAGCATGTTTCTTATGCTGAGTTTAGGGTCACCTTTATAGCCTTAGCTCTTTCGGTAGCTGTTCATAACAACCAGTAGACTATTGCCCCAACCAATCCAGTGGAAAATATAGCTCCAGTTAGGATTGAGATTTCACTCTGATGAATCCTTCTTTGTTTTGAGATACAAGTTTGAGGAGGATCCGCAGGAGTTTTTGGATATGGTATGAAAGGTTACTGATATCATAGGCATCACTTTGAGTAAGAGTACAGGGTTGGTTGCATATCAATTGCCGGATCTATCTTACACCTGGGTTAAGTAGTCGAATGAAGACCTAGGTGTAGGGGCAAGACTTAATGAGTTGGAGGAGTTTACCACAACTTTCTTAGACAAGTTCTTTCCCTTAGAGTTGAGAGAGGCTAAGGTGTAGGATTTCATCAATTTAAAGCAAGGTAGTAAGAGTGTGAAAGATTACTCGCTTATGTTCACTCAGTTGGCGAGGTATGCTCCTACTATGGTGGTAGACAATAGGTCTAGAATGAGTAAGTTTGTATCTAGTGTAGCTGATAGTGTGGTGAAAAAGTGTAGGATAGCCATGTCAATTAAGAAAATAGACCTATCTAGAATCATGGTTCATGCTCAGTAGATAGAGGAGGAAAATCTTAAGGAAAAAGAGAGAGAGAGAATAAGAAGTCCAGAACAGGCCGTTTTAACTTTTCTTAGCCAAGGTTAGAAGGTGGTAACCATTCTTAGTTTCATCAGAAATTTTTACCAACAACTCCATCTTCAGCTAGTGCACCAATGCCTAAATTCAAGCAAGACAGTCGGGATAGAGCACCAGGCTCTAAGTCCCAGGGTAGTGTGAACAGTGGTCATACTAATTTGCTCTATAAGAAATATAGTAGGAACCATCAAGGTGAATGTAAGGCTGATAGTGATGTATGTTTTGGTTGTGGAAAGCTAGGCCACACAGTTCGGGAGGAATGATGGTCTCTCAGAGGGGAAAAATTGATTGCCAATAGGTACACTCCAATTTCTCATCAGCTCTAGCCGATCACCCAACTCAGCAGGGTGCTAAATCCAGTGCCACTAATGGGCAGCGCCAAAACAGGTTGTATGTACTCCATACTCATCATGATCAATAAAGTTCTCCTGATATGGTTAGTAGTACGTTACATGTTTTCCATCATATTTATGCATTGTTAGATCCCGGAGCTTTATTTTTCCTTGGAACTCCTTATATAGCTGTAGATTTTATTGTTAGTCCCGAAATATTAGCAGAACCTTTTTTAGTGTCTACCTTAGTGGGTAAATCTATTATAGAAAAATGGGTATACACAAATTTCTCGATCATAGTATCTCATAGAATCACCTCAGTTGATCTTGTGAAGTTAGAGATGACTGGTTTTGATATCATTTGGGGCATGGATTAGATCCACTCGTGCTATGCGTCAGTTGATTGTAGAAATAGAGTTGTTTAGTTTTAGTTTCCCAATGAATCAATCACTGAATGGAGGGGTAGTACTTTAGTGATTAGGGGTCAGATTATTTCTTATCGTAAAGAAATAAAGATGATATCTAAAAGATGTGTTTACCATCTTGTTCGATTCAAAGACTATTTTTGCGACTCCAAGTCTCGAGTCGATTTGAAGATCTTCTTAGAGTTCCTTTTGAAAGAGAAATTGACTTCAGAATAGGTCTCCTTCTAGATACCCAACCTATCTCTATTCCACCTTATGGAATGTCTTCAACTGAGCTTATAAAGTTAAAGAATCTTTTATTTAAGGGTTTTATTAGGCCTAGTGTTTCTCTATGGGGCACTCCATTTTTGTTCGTGCATAAGAAAGATAGTTCTCTCAGAATTTGCATCGACTACCATCAGTTGAACAAAGTCACAATCAAGAATACGTATCGACTCCCCAAAATTGATGACTTTTTTTACTAACTTCAAGTTGCCAGTTATTTCTCTAAGATAGACCTCAGATCCGATTATCACAGCTTAGAGTCAGAGAATGTGACATTCTGAAGATAACTTTTAGAACTCGGTATAGTCACTTAGTATTCCTAGTTATATCTTTTAGACTAATGAATGCCCCATCATTTTTCATAGACTTGATGAACAGGGTGTACAAATAATACTTGGACATGTTCGTCATAGTCTTCATTAATGATATCCTTGTCTATTCCCACACTGAGAATGATCATGCAGACCATCTGAGAATTGGGTTGTAGACCCTTAGAGCTCATCAGTTGTTTGCCAAATTTAGTAACTGCAAATTTTGGCTAAGATCAGTAGCTATTATTGGCCATATTATTTTTGGTGATGGCATTAGAGTTGACCCTCAAAAGACCAAAGCAGTTAGAAACTAGCCTAGAACTATCTCTCCATCAAACATCAGGAGTTTCTTGGGTTTGGCTAGCTACTATAGATGGTTTGTTGAAGGTTTTTTTCCTATTGGATCCACCATGTCTCGATTGACTTAGAAGAAAGTCAAATTTCAGTGGTCAGATTTTTGTGAGAAGAGGTCAAATTTTAGTAGTTAGATTCTTGTGAGAAGAGTTTTCAAGAGTTGAACTCGACTCACTTCTGCTCTAGTCTTGACTTTTCTAGATGGTTCAGATGGGTTTGTAGTTTACTGTGATGCTTCCCGAGTTTGTCTTGGTTGTGTATGGATGCAGAGAGACAAGGTCATAGACTACGCCTCTAGACTACTTAAACCCCAAGAAAAGAATTATCCTACCCATGATCTTGAGTTGGCAGCTATTGTGTTCGCCTTAAAAATTTGGAGACATTATCTTTATGGGGTTCATATTGATGTGTTCATTGATCATAAGAGTTTACAGTACGTGTTCATGCAGAAAGATCTGAATCTTCATCAGAGAAAGTGTCTTGAGTTGTTAAAAGTTAATGATATAAGTATTTTGTATCATCCGGGCAAGGCCAATATAGTGAAAGATACCCTTTTGAGATTGTCTATAGGTAGTGTTGCTCATGTTAAGGGGGATCAGAAGAAGTTAGTCTATGAGGTTCATCAGCTTGCTAGATTAGGTGTTCGATTGGTTAATTCAACTAAGGGTAGTGTATAGGTTCAAAATGGTTCGGAATCTTCATTATTGGCTAAAGTGAAAGAAAAGTAAGACAAAGATCCTAGGTTGGTTAAGTTGAAGGAGTCTGTTAGAGATCAGAAAGTGGAGGTTATCTACCAAGGGGGAGATAGTGTGCTTTGTTGTTAGGGTAGATTATGTATTTCATGTGTTGATGGCTTGAGACAATGAATACTTGCAGAATCACATGGTGTGTGATACTCCATCCATCCTGATACAAGGAGGACCACGGAAGGAACAAAAACTACACAAAAATAGTTCACAAATTGAGAGCACCTCGAGGACCCCTTTAAGTGTTAGTTTCGGCCAGCAACAACAACACAAGTATCATGAGTTTACAAGGTGTTTTAATACCGATACAGCAACATTACAACAACAACAAGATGAGCACAATGAAAACAAGATTCTGATTCAACAAGAACAAATGATTACAAGATACAAACTCTAACACAATTGCAAGAAAGGTAAAGATAGATAGTAAGACGTAGATTATTACAAATATTAGGAACAAAAGAGTATATTAAACTCAAAACACCCTAATGAATGTAAAAATAACACCACACTCTTATGGTGACTGCCAAGGGAATTAACTCACCTCAAGATCCACCGTTTCCAAGCAAAGAACAATATTGGCTTTTCCAAGCCCTAAACTACAACGGCTAATCCAAGCCATAACTAAGAACTACACTATGGTGTTCTACTCTGAAGAGAGAGGATTTTCAATGTCTCATATTTTCATTATTCAAAAACTAATAAGAGAAGACCTAAAATGTCCAATTTATAGTATATTACCAAAGGAGACAAAATGACTACACTATCCTTAATGATAAAGTGGCCATGGAGTGCATTTTGGGAAAAGTGAAGTGACCAAAATGTCCTCAATAAAGATGGCTCCAAAAGTATGAGCTATTAAGTGTCCAAAGCCGTGAGTCCTCAAGTCTTCAATGCTCCAAGCAATCTTCCACTCACGGACTTGATTTATGGTATGCTTAATGGTAGGCTCAAAATGGGTCCTCCATGTATGTTCTCATATCCTTGAGGTGACTGAGTCTTGAGCCTTATGTGTTGGCCTCCAAAGATGTCATCAGAAGATAAGATGGCCATTTGTCTCGTATCATCCTCCCCTTCTTGAAAAAGGATTCGACCTTGAATTCAAATCTTGGAAAACCAAAGATAGGACAAACAAATACAAACTCCTCATATCATGAGGGTTAGGGTTAGCACAACAAATCATCTCAACATGCCAAGGTTGCACCTATTTGTAATATAACCAAGTATCCTTTGAATGAAATATTAAAACCTCAATGAAAGATGTATGAAGGATTTCGTTATGGGATTCACAAAGAGTGACACTTTGCTTGTCATGTAGACCAAGCAATAAGGTGGGTCCACCAACATCACCATTTCTATATTTGGCACCGGGGTCAAATGGGAAGAGTGGCCATAGAAATGGGTCTAGATAACACTCCCCTTTCCCGTGGTCTCTACCCAAACTAAATGACATACTATCTACAATAGTATACATATCATCCAAAGAAAATAGAGAGTAGAGAAAAGTATCACTGAAGTTTTTTCTACTAAGGTGTCCTCATATGGGTACTTTCTACTAGTTTCCCAATCATCACCATGAGTACTCTAAAAAATAAAGTCACACAAAGTAGAAGAAGGAGTAACTTCCAAGACTAGACATTCCTTAACCTTAAGAGTACCCTCATTTTCCAAGAAAAGATTTCCATCGTTAGGAAGAATGTTGTCACACCATAGTGGTTTAACATATAGGCTATAGCCTCCAAGGTAAGATATACCATCTTTCTCACCACTAGGCTCATTAGGAGTGTTTATATCACTTTCAACCAAGACATTATCCCTAAAGAGTGCATGATCCAATCCATGGGCAGATTTGGAACAATAAAGTTCCTCACCCTCTAAGAGATCAATACCAAGTTTCAAAGTAGTTTCAAGCACAAGATTGTCCTAAGAATAACTCTCGGGTTCACTCCTCTTTTGTTGAACAAATTTTCAAATACTTTACTCACTTGAGTTTGATTAATCACATCACATACATACTGAAGTGGTGGACAATTTCCACAAATAGGTTGATCAACACCAATTACACAAGACTATGTACTTCCGTTCAATATATAGGCTTCAACACTAGGTGGAAATAAATTAATCTTACAAGAAGAGTCAATTTGGTCATCAATAGGATCAACGAATGTATCCATACTTACAACATGTACATTATCAACAAAAGGAAAAGAATCATTAGACTCACAAGTAAGTAAGCTACTACTCACACTTAATGGGCTACTAGCCACACAAGTATCATTCACGTGCACAAAAGTGTAAGAGTTAGCTATTTTACCTTGAAGTTCTTGAGTTGACTCTCCTTTGCCGTGTAGTGAAGGTCCTACACAAGCTTGGGAGGCAAATTCACTTCGACATTGCTCTCCTTCACTTTCCATGTTGGTACTTACACAAATGTCCTTAGAAATAGAAGGACAAACAATGTTAACTCGGTTCGGTGGTAATTCCCTCACTTTGCTCCACACAACCTCTCATTTTTGTACTCTCGGATTACACCCTTGTACATCTTTACTCCTCTCAATATTTTGTCTCTCACAAGAATTTATATTGGAGTAGGTATTACTTTTCTTTGCGGCTTGGGCAGCATGTATGTCACGAGGTGATTTCCCCATCGGTCTCTTATAATATTAGGCCAATTTTGCACATTTGGAACTCAATATTGTGCAAAATAATCGGCACCTAAGCATACATAACCATATGTCAATGGAAGAATATCGTATCATATCTCCTCATGGTATTCAAATTGGGAGAAGACAACTTTGATCCTCTTGGTAACCTTAAACCCGACCAAGAAGTATGGAACAACTAAAGGCTAACGAAATAAGCCCAAGTAGTCAACCATGGATGAAACGATGTATTTTCTATAGTACCTATCATTTAACACAACAAGGCATCCCAGTATCCCACAAATGGTCACCTTTCTGGAGTGTACACTCCTTCTCGTATCAATATTGTAAAGCACACAAGTATCCCTCACTTTTGGAGATGCATACCCTCTTCTTCTCGTTGGACAACCTCCTCTAGAGCTAGTATAACCATTAAAACTATATCGACATTGATAAGAAGTACTACAAGGTGGAGAATATAAATCTTTACACTCCTCATATGTACACTTATCACAGCTCTTATAAGCTTTGTGAATAAAAGGGTTATACCTAACACCAAATCTAGGTTTGGAGTGAGAAGTGTAAGACTCCTCATATGCCCCAACATCATCATAAGATCCATCACAAGGTCATATATCATCTCCAATGTCACCATAGGCACTACATTCACCTTATTTTATCTCTCAAAACTATAACTCTCAAATCTTCCAAAGTTTTGATCATGGCTATTTTTATAGCCTCCATAATCTCCCTCAACTTTGTAGCCATAAAACCCCTCACTACAATCATAGACTTTCATGTTATAGTCAGAATAATCCCGAACTATCAAAGATATGTTCCCCTTATATCACCTTTGTATCTATATAATAAACAAAAAAGATTAGTAGTACCAGCTCCTCACCAACACTCGTATACACCCATCTTTGTGATTCTCACAATTGGAGCGGCAAATATTGAAAGTTGCTTATACTTCAGTAGTAAATAGGATGTCAATTCTACTAGGCGGCTGAAATGGATTTTTGTTTGATCGACCCAAGACACAAAAAAACAACAAAATTTACTTACAAACTTGAAGCAAATAAGTTACTACGAGGTAAAAATGAGGAAAGCGCAAAAATAACTCTAACATGAAGAACATACTCAAAAACTAATTTACAACTTAGTAGGTATTTACTAGTTGTCAATTAGTATAAGAGTCAACAAAGTTGAAACCAATGGAACAAAGAAAAGAAACTAGGAATTCCAATCTTGAGCTTATATGATGTGGCACCCGACTATTGGTCGTTGGAATGTTGTTGAAGTTGAAAAATTTTTGTTTCAAGAATTTAGTTGTTTACTTTCACATTTGTAAGAAGAAGTTTAGGCTAAGGTATAGGTAAACAGGGTCTTAGAATCCCTTTTCAAGATTAAAAAAGTCCTTCACCTACTTGTACTAATTTTGCAAGACAACCTTTCTGGATGTCTTGTCCCCTTTCCCTTTTTGGACAACCTAGAAAAGTGATATTATTCCTTTGTAGTAACTAGACTTTTAGGATATCTTTTGTTCTTTTAACACTTTGGTGATATCTTGAGGATATTTCCATGACATATAAAAGTTTCACTCTTTTTTTCTTCTTTCAAGGTCAAATAACCCTTTGAAACTACTTAGTCAACATAACAAGATGAACTCCAAGAACAACAACAACAAGCCGTCTAACAATTATCACTATACAACTTGAAACTTAGCTCAAGAACTTGGATTACACAAGGAGTGTTAGAGAGAAAGAAAACCAACACAATAAAAAACTAAGAAAAGTAAAACACACACAAACCTCGGCCAAAACAACAACAACAACATAATTTTGACTAAAACACAAATATGGACGGATTGCTTCTTTTTGATTTTTCAATTTTCTAATACCTTTTTTTTATTTTCAAGTTTATGGGACCAAATGATACAAGGAGGACCACGGAAGGCATAAAAACTACACAAAAATAGTCCAAAAATTGAGAGCAGCCTGAGGACCCCTTTGAGTGCTAGTTTCGACTAGCAACAACAACACAAGTATCACGAGTTTACAAGGTGTTTTAACACCAAAATAGAAACTTTCAAATAATAACAAGATGAACACAATGAACACAAGATTCTGATTCAACAAGAACAAATGATTACAAGATACAAGCACTAACACAATTGCAAGAAAGGTAAAGAGATTAGGAACTAAAGAGTATATTAAACTCAAACCCCCCTAATGAATGGAACAGAAACACCAAACTCTTACGATGACCGCCAAAGGAATCAACTCACTTCAAGATCCACTATTTCCAATCGAAGGACAAATTGCATTTTCCAAACCCTAAACTGCTAATCCAAGCCCTAGCTAAGAACTACACTAAGGTGTTCTACTCTTAAGTGAGAGGATTTTAAATGTATCATATTTTCATCATTCAAAAACTAATAAAAGAAGACCTAAAATGCCCTATTTATAGTATATTACAAAAGGAGACAGAATGACTGCACTATCCTTAATGATAAGGGTGGCCATGGAGTGCATTTTGGGTAAAGTGAAGTGACCAAAATATCCTCAATGAAGATAAATCCAAAAATATGAGCCATTAAGTGTCCAAAGCTATGAGTCCTTAAGTATTCAATGCTCTAAGCAATCTTCCACTCACGGACATGATGTGTGGTATTCTCAATGGTGGCTCAAAATGAGTCCTCCGTGCATGTTCTTGTATCATCGAGGTGACCAAGTCTTGAGCCTCTGTGTTGTCCACCAAAGATTTCATTAAAAAATAAGATGGCCATTTGTCCTGTATCACACCTAGAGGCCACTAAGATGTACCATGATTTATGAGAAATCTGTTGGTGAAGTCATATGAAGAAGTATATTGAAAGGGTGGCGAAGTGTCTAAATTATCAGCAGGTCAAAGTTGAGAACTAAAGTCCTAGTGGTGCATTATAGGAGTTTAGCATCCACTTAGAAGTGGGAAGTCATGAACATAGATGTTGTGGTAGGGTTTCCTCATAGGTGTCATCAACATGATTTGATATGGGTTATTGTCAATAGAATGACCAAATCAGCTTATTTCTTGCCAGTTCATAATTTTTAATTAGCAGAGGATTATGCCAGACTTTTTTTTAAGGAGTTGGTTAAGTTTTACGAGATTCTATTGTCTATCATATAAGATAGAGATACTCACTTTATCTCTCACTTTTGGAAGGCTTTTCAAAAGGGTCTTGGTACCAAAGTTTATCTCAGCACCACTTTTTATCGTCATACAGATGATCAAGTAGAGTGGAACATTCAAACCTTAGAAGACATTTTGAGGGCATATGTGATTAACTTTAAGGTAGTTAGGAGGACTACTTAACTTTATCGAGTTTTCTTACAATAATAGTTATCACTCTAGTATTCAGATGGCTCCATTTAAGGCTCTCTATAAAAGGAGATTTAGATCTCCTATTGGTTGTTTTGAGGCAGGTAAAGATACTTTAATATGGCCAAATTTAGTAGTTGATGCGATAGAGAAAGTTCAGTTGATACGGGAGATGCTGAAGATAACCCAAAGGCATTAAAAATCTTATGCAGATGTGAGAAAAAGGGATCTTGAGTTTAAGGTTGGTGATTTGGTGTATTTAAAGATTTCACCTATGAAATGAGTGAGGATATTTGGAAATAAGGGGAAACTCGGTCCCCAATATGTTGGCTCATATAGAATCTTGAGTCATTTTGGGAAAATAGCTTATGAGTTAGAGTTTCCTAAAGATTTGGCATTAGTACATCTGGTATTTCATATTTCCTTGTTAAAGCAATGTATTGGTGATTCAGCTGTAGTTGTTTCTTTATAATATATGTACGTTAAGGCTAGCCTTTCCTATGAAAAAGTCCCAGTTGAGATCCTTGATCGTTAGATTCGTAGGCTAGGGAATAAAAAAGTTCTCTTAGTTAAAGCTCTTTGGCAGAATTAGTTTGTTGAGGGACCTACTTAGGAAGCAGAAATAGATATGCAAACCAAGTACCCTCAGAAATATGTTTATTCTTGTTCTTGCATTCTGCGATATTACATGTTCACATATTTACACTCAGTTACCTCATGCATTTCAGCCAGTCCTCATCTTATATACCAGCACATTCAAAGTACTTACCGCATACTTTTCTTTGCACTATGTGCTCCCATGCTGCAAATAGTCAAATCTGAACTGAACCCCAAAATAGATGCGCTGACCAGACTGTGCTACACCTTTATACTATATTATATCAAATAGAAATAATGGTACAAATATTGACCTAACCAAGCTAGTATGAATTATCTCAGCTCCGATTATGGTGGGTGATTGCGGGAATTTAGTTTCAAGCCACTGCCTCAAGAGCTGCCTACGAAAGAGTTTCGTCTATGCCTGGCCATCATAACATTTATAAACGAGATTGATAGATGAATAGAGGAGTCCATCCATAATCATTATTGATTTGCCTGGAAGGAGTTCAACCACTCAAACTTAGAGAGATAAGCCTAACAGTGCCCCAAGCCAAATTAGAGAGAGCAGAAAAATGTAACTATCTAATAGAGATCACAGTTCCGATCATTCCTTTAAAGGCCAAAAGGTGAAGAAGTATTTAGCCACACTCTCTACAAAACAGTCTTATCAAGATACTCTCTTTAACAAATCAAGCAAGATAGATGGAATGAAAGAAAGAAAAAGTAGCTCCGCCGCTTGCCTAGAAGAAGATAGACCTCCCACTATAGATTTGTCAATCCCTAGGCTTGGACAAAGACATACCCGGCATACTAAGACTAAGATGAATCATATCAGTCCCTTAACAGGCCTAGTCCCTAAATCCCTAAACTAAATAGGATGCTAATAATCGTGATCATGCTGCATCAGCTCTTTCAGTCACTACTACCTATGTCGCACCTACAGTGGCAGAGAGTTTGATAAGATTCTCGGATAAGAAAGATCAATCCTGAATTGGGGATTTCGATTGAAAAAAATATGGTGTGGGCTCATCTCTCTTGACTAGTTGAGGTGAGAAGGAGGATGTAATTCAACTCGTACTTCTGTATGTAATCGTAGTATGTCACATTGTCTCATCCCTACTACATCGAAGAATACCTATGCACTATATTTTGGTTCACTAATAAGGTAGATAGCGTTGGGGTGGGGATTTATAATATAATACTAAAGTATGACTGGGGGAGATACATGCTAACTATGGGTAGGAAGCAGGAACTATTATGTCAAAAATTACGGAAAGTTACAGATCTCTTATACTACCACCGATCGATAGAGCGGAACGACCATAAAAAGAAGTAAAGTTAGAAAGCCGTATGATAGGTGGTAACTATCTTGTACGGTTTGGGGGGTAATCGGCATACTTTGATCAGTAGGGGGAATCTTTGGCTCTATCAAACACATAGGGAATTGAAGGTAGCATTCTACCAAAGTTAAGTCCTGGACTGGTTTCTTCAGCCCTTTTCTATAGGACCGACATAAGACTCGACTTGTTAGATATTACGGAGGTTCAGTGAGCACCATACTGAATCTCTCTACCATTTTCTTCTCTTCCACTTTGGCCAATATGAGTTCACCTGGTACTAGCAGATTTATTGGGGAATTTCTCATCTTAGTAGGAGCTTTCTAAAGAAATAGCTTAGTAGTCACATTAGCAGCGCTTGGGATGATTTTTAGGTGCGGCCTATTCCCTTTGGCTATATAATCATGCGGTTTCTGAGAATTTAAAACTCGATTTGAACACATATTTTCTCGATCGCTCTTAGACAACTCAGTGTTACTTAATAGCAGTAGTGTTAAGTCCTCATCCATCGAGGATATGATTTAATCATTTTAATTACTTCAGTGCTTTATTATGTTCAGCCAATTAGAGTTAGTTGAGGGTCTGTCCCATAACTTCTTATGATGTTTATAGGCTTTCAAATATTTAGTCAGACAGCTAGCTAGTCATTTTAGTATTATCAGTTATTTTTGATAGATAGTGATTTCTAGTATTCGATCAAATATATCAGACATGTTTTGATATGTATTTCAATATCTAATTTTACAGTATCCTATTAGCTTACCTTCCGCACATGTGTTGTATTACTATTTCTTATGTGTTCATAGCAGGTACTAGTTCATGGATTAGCTTATGGTCACTTGTAGCCATAAGCACCATTTTAGTGACTAGGTGGTAGCCTCGGGTCGTGACACATGCTATCCTAGATTGTTGTGCTAAGACCATGACCTTAGATTCGTCGAGTGTGCTAAGGATAGGTTGAAAGGGTGTTTTTCATTCGGGTCCCAAGAGAGTACTACCTTTTCTTCATGATTGTTGCTTGGTTGAGATGGGATATTTATCCTATTTAGCTCATGGTTGTAATACAAGTATTACTTCACCTCCTTCATTGGATTCTATTTGTATCATCGATGAGTTCATGGATGTTTTACCTATGAATTTGCCTTGTATGACTCTAGATTGTGATATGAGTTAGATATTGATATTAAGCTAGGCACCAAGCCTATTTCTTTCCTTATTATAGGATGACACCCATAGAGTTGAAAAAAATTAAAGTATCAACTTAGAGTTGTTCGATAATAGATTTATCTGACCTAGTGTATAACCTTGGGGTATGCCTATCTTGTTTGTGAAGAAAAAGGATAATTCTATACGTATGTGTATTTATTATCAGTAGTTGAACAAGTTAAAATTAATAATACATATACTCTTCCTCGTATTGATGATTTGTTCGATCATCTTTAGGGTGCTTTGGTATTTTAAAAATTGATTTGAGGTTCGGGTAACACCAGTTGAGGATTCGATCTTTGGATATTCCAAAGATAACTTTTTAGACTCGGTACAGTCAATATGAGTTCTTCGTCATGTCCCTAGGGTTAACCAATACCCTAACTATTTTCATGGACTTGATGAACTGGGAATTTTGATCATATCTTGACTCCTATGTCATTGTATTTATAGATGATAGCTTTCTTTATTACAAGAGTTAGGCTGATAATGAGGAGCATTTTTAGATTATGCTTCAAAGATTAAAGGATGAGAAGTTGAATGCTAAGCTCTCTAAGTATGAGTTTTGGATAAAATCTATCTCTTTCTTAGGTCATATGGTGATAAAGGATAGTATAATAATTGATCTAACCAAGATTGCAGTTGTTCATGATTGGGCTAGGCCTCTTCTTCTACCAAAATTTAGAGTCTTAATGGTTCACCAGGTTAGTATTGGTGCTTTGTTTAGGATTTTTCATATATTGCAGCTTCATTGACCAAGTTTACCAAGAAGAAGATTTCATTTCAGTGGTACAATGCTGATGAGGTGAGCTTTCAAAATCTCAAGGATTTGTTGACTTTACTCCTATCTTGACTTTACCCAAGGAAGGCATATGTTTTACCATCTTTTGTAATACTTCAGGTGTTACGTTAGGTGTTTTGTTATGTCGGAGGGTAAGGTGATTGTGTATGCTTCTCATCACTTGAAGCCCCATGAGAGGAATTACACTACCCATGATTTGGAGTTGGGCGTAGTGGTTTCTTCTTTCAAGTTGCGGAGGCACTACTTGTATGGAGTCAATTATAATATTTTCTCTGATCATTGTAGCTTTTAGTATTTCTTCACCATGAGAGATCTTAATATGCGGCAGCCCCATTGTATTGAGTTGCTTAAGGATTACGACTTGACTATTCTGTTTCATCTAGGCAAGCTAATGTGGTTGTTGATGCCTTGAGCTGAAAATGAACTAGCATGGGTAGCTTGGCACATCTCTTGACCTAAGAGAGGACTTGGGCCTAAAGGTTTAGTAGTTAGCAAACCATATGGTTAGGCTTGATATTTTAATGTCTGGATATGTTTTGACATTTGTTGAGGCTAGGTCTTCCTTGATAGAGAAGATTTAAGCTCATCAATTTGATGATATTGGGTTGAAAGTGATTCGTGATAAAGTGTTGAATGGTGAGTTTAAGGAAGCCTCACTTGATTCAGTTGGTATTTTGAGGATTGGAGGCCAAGTTTGTGTGCCGAGAGTGGGTGATTGAATTTGGCTGATTTTGTAGGTGGCTTATTGTTCTAGGTATTCCATCCATTCATGTATCATAATTTGAGACATCACTACTAGTGGGCTGGTATAAGGAAGGATGCAATAGATTTTGTAGCTCATTGCCTAGGTTGTCAGCAGGTGAAGGTCGAGTATATGAGATTGAGTTGGTTGTTTCAGAGATTACCCATTCCCGAGTGGAAGTGGGAATGAATCACTATGGACTTCATGACTGGGTTGCTTTGTACTTATTATGGTTCTGATAGTTTCTGGGTTATCATGGTTCGATTGACCAAGTTTTCTCATTTTATTCTGGTTTAGGTTTCTGTCAATGCTTAGAGGTTGGCCCGTATCTATATCCGTGAGATAGTTTATTTTCATAGTGTGTTAGTTTCTATCATCTCAGATCAAGGTTTAATGTTCCCCTCTTATATCTGAAAGAATTTTAGGAAGATTTAGGTACCTGGGTTGATATTAGTATAACTTTTCACCCCAAACGGATAGTCAGTCAGAGCGGACTAAGGTTTTAGAGGATATGCTCTATGCTTGTGCTATGAACTTTGGTGGTCAGTGGGAGCAATAACCAGCTTTGGTGGAGTATGGGTGTAATAATAGCTATCATTACAGTATTGAGATGGAACTTTTCGAGGCTCTGTATACTAGGCGTTGTTTCTCTCTATCGGTTGGTTTGAGGTTTTTTAGGTTAGGGCTTGAACTACAACCTTTCTTTGTGAGTCATTGGATAAAGTTTGGATCATTTAGGATAGACTTTTGACTCAGAGTAGGCAGAATGCTATACAGATCTCAGACTTCGTGTGTAATGCCCCGAGTCTATCCCCGGACCCTACACGGTGCTCATAATCTCTAAGGACCACAAGCTAACCAATGACTGGTACCTGCTGCAATAACTTTGTAATAAATACGGTAATAATTGAAAAAATAGGAAAAAACATATTCCATAAGGTTCATATCTATAAATAAATCTGAATGTGGTATCAAAATACCAAAACTGAATATAAGTACTGTAAAATTGATCAACTGTCTAAAAATACTCTAGTCTGAAAAGCTCTAAGGTGTCTAAACTTTGGACTTGATGGGACAAGTCCCCAAATAACTCCAAATACTGAAAATAATACTAAAATACTAAAAATAACAAGCATGTCCTCGAACAATAAGGACTCACCACTACTTTGAAAACTGAAGATCTGAGCTGCTAAGGGTGCTCTGGGGCCCGTGCGTCTGAACCTATGATATAAGACATCATAAGGCAAAAAGTATGAGTCAGTACTTTGAATGTACTGGTATTCTTAGTGAGGTAGGCTGAAATGCATGGGTTCATATGCATGAACAATACTGACTGAATAACATGAGTATGACTGAATAAGAGTACCTGCATGAATAAATAGACTGTAACTGAGATCGTGATAATACCGAGTATTGAATCTGAATACTAATAACTGATATATGAGTTTACTGATAGTGTATTACTGATAATCTTAATGTCTATATCTGACAGTCTCAAATTCCGTAGAACTATACTGAGTTCCATACTGAGCTGAGTAACTATATTTGATAGTTTTGAATCTGTAGAGCTAAACAGAGTTCTGTTCCAAGACTAAGACTGAAACTGAGACTGTGGGAGGTAATAATCTAATCGACATGACCCTCTCTAATTTGATTGGGGTCTAACCTGTAACCCTAGTTGGAAGGGTGTTAATACCATGCCACAGGTAAGGATAAGTTGTGAGTTAACCCTCTCCGATAGGAAGCTCTTTCGTCAACCCTCGCTGCCAGGATAACTCGAATGAGATATATTAACCATCATGATATCTGTCAGGAATATATCTTAACCTACGCTGGCTATGTTGTTATGTAATATAGGGATTTCTACTAAGGTTCAAACCCTCTACTGGCAGGAATGCCCCTATCCCTCGGCTCGCTCGGTGCTGAATCCTATTCCCAATGGAATAGACTCTGAACTAATTTATAGTCTGTACTAGGCTAGACTGAATTGTTACTAATAATCCTATTTAACTGAACTAAACTGGATTCACTAAGTTCCATTGACTAACAGAATATTACTGAATTTTGTTAGCTGAGTATTGAACTAGACCGGACTAGTACTGAGTCTATTGAGTTTTTCCTGAGTTCTGTGACTGGTTGAGATTACTACTGATCTTAACGTGACTGGTATCATTCTATGGCCGACCATGTCTATAGTTAAATAGCTAAATTGTTGGTTACAAGTACTCCCAGGACTCGATAGCATAAATTAAGAGACATGGAACGAACTTGAAGCATGTAAACTAAGTACTTGATCATCATTCATTCATTGGGGCATTTTAACAAACACTTATATGGCATGAACTTTAATACTTGCTAACATGATATAATTCAACTATTCAACTCACATGCTTAATTTATCAATCACTTGAAAACCATAAAATATGCACATAATACTAATCAACATGTGAGCACACAATTCTGAATATCAAATTCACAATTTGAAGGCTTTAGCATGATCTGACATGATAACATATATAATTCAATCAACCCCACATAAAATTTATTATGAAACATGGATTTGAAATCGAATTAATCATTATAAACATGAATATTATAAAACCCAACATGGAATTCTTGAATTTCATATACTTGATTTTTAAAAATAGTTTCTTGGACTCCAAGGGTGGAAGGGACCCTTGGATGAACACTTCACATACCTTAGTGCCTGAATTCTGAGGGAATAATGGTGTGTTCTTGAGTTTTTGATTTGAAATTAAATCTCTTAGGGTTCTTGTTCTTGAGTATTTTGAGGAATAATGAGTATAATTTCTCTCCAAAGGGTTTAATTTCGTGTTTTGGGGATGAAGGCCATGGGAGAAAGACTTAATTACCCCCAAGGACGCAGTTTTTTAATGACTGAAAAACTATGTTATCGATGCACAGGCCGACGCACCACGTCATTAGCATCAATGTGATAGCCAATACGCCATGTCAAATCCATGTTTGTTCACAGGAATTCACACTGGATCTAGGGGAAAAATCATCCATCGATGTTATAGTTGATGCGACGTGTCGAGATCACGTTGACCCATTATTTTGGGGGCTCAAACTTGCTCTAAATGAGGTTCCAAAAATCCAAAACTCACCCGGGAACACCTATTGACCTTCCTGATCATGAATTAACTGGAATTCCAATATTTAATGGACATAAAGGTCTTGAAATAAGATTTCTAACTTTTGAAGGATAAAATGGCACTAAGTCTGAATACTTAGCTAAAATATTCTAAGTCTGGGACCCCTTGACAAGCCTAAAGGATTGATTTAAGCAAAGAATTTTATGGGGTCTGACATTATCTCCCCCTTGGGAATATTCATCCTTAAATGATACTAATGAGACTGAGAATACAGAGAGACTGGACTTAGACACTAGGCATGCACAACTAAAGCATGGTTTCATGATTGAGATCACTGATACACTGAATTATCATACTGAACATGCATATCTGATGCATGAGTACCTAGCTAAACATGATTCATGAATGCATGAATGGAATTACTGATAAGCTGAGTTTCTTATACAGGACATGCATACCTGATGCATGAATACATGACTGAATTGAATCATGAATATATGACTGAACATGCAATGGTAATTGATACCAAATTTGTAACTGAAATCTGAACATGAAACTGAATAAGTTAAAGGAAAACTATTACCTTGAGCTGATTCTGGATTAGCGGAAAAGAGGTGAGTATACTTGGTCTGCATGTCTGCTATGGCTTCCCAAGTAGCTCCCTCAACGGACTGATTTCTCCAAAGAACTTGGACTAGAGGGACTTCTTTGTTCCTCAATTTGCGAATCTAATAGTCTAGCATTTCAACTGGAGTCTCTTCATAAGAGAGACTATTCTGAAAATCTATTCCCTCTATAGGGACTATGATTGCTGGGTCACCTATGCATTTCTTTAGAAAGGAGATGTGGAACACTGGATACACTGAAGATAGATCTGAAGGCAACTCAAGATCGTAAGCTACCCTTTTGAAATGGCTGAGAATTTGGTAAGGACCGATATATAGGGGATTGAGCTTCCCTTTCTTGCTAAATTATTTCACTTTTTTCATATGAGATATTTTCAAATACACAAAATCTCCAATCACGAACTCGAGATCCTTCTTGCGCACATCTGTGTATGATTTTTGTCGACTCTGAGTTATCTTAAGCCTTTTCCTGATCGATTGAACTTTCTCTAAGGTATCACATACTAAGTCAAGACCTATTACTGTGGCCTCTCCTACTTGAAACCAACCAATGGGAGATCTATACCTCCTCCCATAAAGCTCCTCAAATGGAGCCATCTGAATGCTGGAGTGATAACTATTGTTGTATGCAAACTCAATCAAAGGCAAGTGGTCATCTCAACTACCCTTAAAGTCTATTGCACAAGCTCACAACATATCTTATAACGTCTAAATGGTCCTTTCTTCTTGACCATCCATCTGAGGGTGAAAGGCTGTACTGAGGTGAACTCGGGTACCAAGACCCTTTTAGAATGCCTTCCAGAAATGAGAAGTAAACTTGGTAACTTTGTATGAGATACTAGACAACAAAACACATGCAATATGACTAATTCCCTGATACAGAGTTTGGCATAATCCTTGGCTGAATATGACGTTTGGACTTGAAGAAAATGAGAAGATTTGGTCATCCTATTTATGATGACCTAAACTGAATCATGCTGATGATGAGTACGAGGCAAACCTATCACAAAGTCTAAGTTCACTTTTTCCCATTTCTAGATGGGAATATTAAACTCCTGCATGGACCCACTAGGCTTCTGATGCCCAATCTTAACCTAATAATATGTTAGCACTTAGCCACAAGCTCTGCAATATCTCTTTTTATCCTACTCCACCAATAGAACTCCCTTAGATCACGATACATCTTAGTAGCCTCTGGATGAATTAAGTAGTGCACACCATGCGCTTCTACAATAATTCCCTACCTCAAGTCATCTATGCAGGGAACACAAAGATGAACCTGACAACGCAGCACACCATATCCCCCTTGGGATAAAACCTCTACTTTCTGATCTCTGACTGATTCTTTCAACTTGACTAGATTGGGATCCTAATCCTGTTTTCCCTTTATTTTGGAAACGAGGGATGATTCTAAGCTACTCTGTACCTATATACTACCTTTTGCTGAATCGACTAAGCAGACACCTAGTCTATCTAGTTGATGAACTTTTAGAGTTAAATTTTTTCTACTGTCCTTAACATGGGCAACACTACCCATAAACATTCTACTGAGAGCATCAGCCACTACATTGGCCTTGCCCAGATGATACAGGACACTCATGTCGTAGTGTTTTAACAACTCCAACCACCTTTTATGATGAAGGTTGAGGTTTTTCTGAGAGAACACATACTGAAGGCTCTTGTGATCCGTGAACACATCAACGTACACCCCATACAAGTAGTGTCTCCAAATCTTTATAGAAAACTACTGTTGCTAACTCAAGGTCATGAGTAGGATAATTCTTCTCATGGGGCTTAAGCTGTCTAGAGGCGTAGGCTATGACCTTACCTTTCTTCATCAAAATGCACCCTAAACCAACTCTGGAGGCACCATAATACACAATAAAGCTATATGAACCATTTAGTAAGGTCAAAACTAGAGCTGTAGTGAGTCGAGTCTTCAACTCCTAAAAACTCTTCTTGTCAGAATCTGACCACTGAAATTTGACTTTCTTCTGAGTCGATCTGGAAAAAGGGGATGAAATAGATGAAAATCTCTCAACAAACCGTCAGTAATAGCCAACTAATCCCAAAAAAACTCCTAATATCTGATGGAGAGATGGATCTAGGATAGTTTCTCACTGCCTTGGTCTTTTGGGGATCGAATCTAATGCCATCACTGGATATGATATGGCTAAGGAAAGCTACTGACCTTAGATAAAATTTGCACTTACTAAATTTGGTAAATTACTAATTCTGAGATGGTCTGCATGATCGTTTTCACTGCAGGAGTAAATAAGGATATCATCTATGAAGACTATAACGAACATGTACAAGTAATGCTTGAACACATGGTTCATTTAGTCCATGAAATCTTTTGGGGCATTGGTAAGACCAAAGGACATGAATAAGAATTCAAAGTGACCATACCGAGTTCTGAAGGTCGTCTTCGAGATGTCATATTTCCTGACTCTGAGCTGATGGTAGCCTGATCTGAGGTCTATCTTAGAGAAATAGCTGGCACCCTAAAGTTGGTCAAATAAGTCATCGATCTTGGGGAGTGGATACTTATTCTTAATCATAACTTTATTTAGCTAACGGTAGTCTATGCACAGTCTGAGAGAACTGTCTTTCTTACATATGAATAAGACTAGTACGCCCCACGAAGACATACTAGATCTGATGAATCCCTTATCTAGGAGATCCTTTAACTTCTCTTTCAATTCTCTGAGTTTTGCTGGAGCCATTTTGTATGGCGGAATAGAAATAAGTTGAGTATCTGGGAGAAAATCGATTCCGAAATCAATTTCCCTTTGAAGAGGAACTCTGGGAAGATCTTTGGGAAACACATCTGGGAATTCACAAACTACTGACACTGATTCAAGAGTAGGGGTTTCTAAACTTGAGTCCTAGACTTGAATGAGATGGTAGACACATCCCTTAGATATCATTTTTCTATCCCGAAGGTAAGAAACAAACTGACCCCTAAGTGCTGAAGTACTACCCCTCTACTCTAGCACGGGTTTATTTGGAAACTAAAAATGGACAATTCTATTTTTGTAATCGACTGAGGCATAGCAAGAATAAAGCCAATCCATGTTGAGAATGACATCAAAATTAGTCATCTCTAATTTGACTAAGTCTAGCGAAGTAACTTTCTAAGATATCATAACTGGACAGTTCCTGTATACCCAACTGGCTATGATGGATTTACCCACTGGGGTAGAGACTGAGAAAGGCTCTGCTAAAATTTTGGGACTAACTCCAAAATCAACTGCTATATATGAAGTAACAAAGGACAATAAAGCTCCTGGATCTAGCAAAGCATAAACATGCAAATTATAAAATTGTAACATACCAGTGACCATATCAGGAGAACTTTCCTAATACCGTCGGTATTGAAGAGCATAGTATCTATTTGGGTGTTGCCCACTGGTGGCACTAGAAGAGGCACCCTGCTAATTCGAGTGACTAGACTGAGCTGGGGGACGGGTATGCTAACTCTGCAAACCCACCTGAGGACACTGTATGACTCTATGGCCTGGCTTGCCACATCTAAAACACACATCATTACCAGCTCTGTAGATACCCTGGTGGTTTCTTCCATACATTTGACAAAGGGGATTGGTTCGGGTACTGCTAACACTGCCCTGGGTCTTAGGGCTAGCTTACCTATCTCTATTGCTGTCTATCAATTTTGGTACTGGAGAAATTTCTAAGGACAGAGCTAGAACTGAGGATTTCAAGAAGAACTAAGAATGATTCCCACCCTCTGACTTAGGCTAAGTGAAACTAAAACTACCTGTTCTTGGTCTCTTATTCTCCCTCTCTTTCTCTTTATTCGTGTCCTTATCTATCTACTAGGCATGGACTATGAGCCTATCTATGTCCATATCCTTTATCAGCATTGCATTCCTACTCTCTTTTACCATGCTGCTAGACACCCCTGACAAAAACTTACTCATCTTAGATATGCTATCTACTACAACATACCAGACATATCTGGATAATTTAGTAAACTTGAGAGAATACTCCTGTACTATCATATTTCCCTGCTTCAAATTAATAAATTCCAAAACCTTTGCTTCCCTCAACTCTAGCAGAAAGAACCTATCTAGAAGAGCAATTGCAAAATCCTCCTATTCTATGGGCCCTGCATCTGTGTCCCTCTCTACTTTTTACTATTTGAACCACGAGTGAGCCACATCCTATAACTGATATGTGGCTAACTCAGCACTCTCAACAACATTCACCCTTATGATATTAATAACCTTCTGCACCTGATCAAGAAATTCCTGAGGGTCCTCATCTGACTTAGACCCAATAAATGATGGAGGGTTCATTTGGGTAAAGTCATGAATCTTAGTAGCAACAGTATTGGCCATAGGGTTGGATGGAACTGCAGCTGAACGTTCATTATAGGCTCCCATAGAATGAGCTAAGGTGGTGAAGACTGCTTTGAACTCCATGTGGGATACATGCTCGCCTAAAGAATCTGGATGGATGGGCTGAGAGGCTGACTGGTCTCCCGTTCCTCTTCCCTGAGTCCTCTTTGGAGGCATATTATGTAAACAAAAGAGAAACTAGGATTAGAAATAGTATAACTAAAGCTCATGCTCACTCATATGGCTTGATTACTGAAACAAGGAAAACTATTCCTAAAATAACTCATAGCTTCCTATCCATAAGTGTGGCGCGCAACACACCCATGCACAAAACTCTACTAAATATAGCTTTCAGACTTCCTAAGACACTTTTGAACCTTAGGCTCTGGTACCAATTTTGTAATTCCCCGAGTCTGTACCCCGGATGCTACACGATGCTCATAATCCCAAAGGACCATAAGCTAACCCATGATTGGTACCTGCTGTAATAACTTTGTATTAAATACTATAATAATTACAAAAATTTGCAAAAAATATTCCATAAGGTTGAAATCTATAAATAAATCTGAAAGCGGTATTAAATACCAAAACTGAATATAAGAACTGTAAAACTGAACAACTGTCTGAAAATACTCTAGTTTGGAAAGCCTCTAAACTGTCTGAACTATGGAGTTGATGGGGAAAGTCCCCAAATAACTCGAACTACTAAAAATAATACTAAAATAATGAAAATAACAAGCATGTATCAAAATATGAGGACACACCACTACTCTAAAAGCTAAAGATCTGCACTGCTAAGGGTGCTCTGGGGCCCGTGCATCTGAACCTATGATATAAGACATCATAGCGCAAAAAGCATGCGTCAATACTTTGAATATACTGGTATGCTTAGTGAGGTAGGCTGAAAGGCATGGATTCATATGCATGAACAATACTAACTAAATAACATGAGTACGACTGAATAAGAGTACATGTATGAATACATAGACTATAACTGAGATCGTGATAATATTAAGTAATGAGTCTAAATACTAATATCTAATATCTAAGTTTGCTGATACTATATTACTAATTATTTGAATAACTGTATCTGCTAGTCCCAAATTCTCTGGAACTATATTGAGTTCCATATTGAGTTGAGTACCTATGTCTGATAGTCCTAAATCTGTAGAATTGAACTGAGTTCTATTCCAAGATTGAGACTGAATCTGAGATTGTGGGAGGTAATCATGTACCGACATGCCCATCTCTAATATAATTAGGGTCCAACCTATAACCCCAGTTGGAAGGGTATCAATACCGTGCCATGGGTTAGGATAAGCTGTAAGTTAACCCTCTTTGACAGAAAGCTCTTTCATCAACCCTTGCTGGCAGGCTAACTCGAATGAGATATATCAACCCTCATTATATCTGACAGGAAGATATCTTAACCTACTCTGGCTAAGTAGTTCTGTAATACAGGGATTGATACTAAGGGTGAAACCCTCTACTGATAGGAATGCCGCCATCCTCGGGCTAGCTCGGTGCTGAATCCTACTCCCAACTGAATAGATACTGAATTGATTTCTAGTCTATACTAGGCTGGACTAAACTGTTACTGATAATACTATTTAACTGAACTGGATTCACTGAGTTCCGTTGACTGACAAAATACTACTGAATTCTGTTAGCTGGCTGAGTTTACTGAGGTATGGGATGAGTACTGAACTAGACCGGACTAGTACCAAGTCTACTAAGTTTTTCCTGAGTTCTGTGAATGAGTGAGAGTACTACTGATCATGACGTGACTGGTACCATTTTATGACTGACCATGTCTTTAGGTAAACAACTAAATTGTCGGGTACAAGTACCCCCAGGACTTGATTGCATAAAATAAGAGACATGGCACAAACTTGAAACATGTAAACTAAGTACTTGATCATTATTCATTCATTTGGGCATTTTAACAAACACTTGTATGGCATGAACTTGAATACATGCTAACATGATATAATTCCACTATTCAACTCACATGCTTAATTCATCAATCACTTGAAAATCATAAAATTGGCACGTAATACTAATCAAAATGTGAGCACGCAATTCTGAATATCAAATTCATAATTTGAAGGCTTTAGCATGATCTCACATCATAACACATAGAATTCAATCAACCCCACATGAAATTTATCATGAAACATGGATTTGAAAACCAATTAATCATTATAAACATGAATATTATCAAACCCAACATAAAATTCATGAATTTTATATACTTGATATTTAAAAATAGCTTCTTGGACTCCAAGGGTGGAAGGGACCCATGGATGAACACTTCGCATACCTTAGTGCCTGAATTCTAAAGGATTGATGATGAGTTGTTGAGTTCTTGATTTGAAATTGAATCTTTTAGGGTTTTTGTTCTTGAGTATTTTGAGGAATAATGAGTATAATTTCTCTCTAAAGGGTTTAATTTTGTTTTTTAGGGGCCGAAGGTCGAGGCAAAAAGACCCAATTACCCAAGGGACGTGGTCTTTTAATGACTGAAAAACTGTGTTACCGATGCGTAGGCCTCCATGCCAAATCGTTGGCATCAAAGAAATAGCCATTACTCCACGTTGAGTCTACATTGGTTAACTGAAATTTACACTGGAGCTGTGGGAAAAATTATCCATCAATGCGATGGTCAACGTGACATATCGAGATCGCGTCGACCCACTATTTTGGGTGCTCAAACATGGTTTAAATGAGGTCTGAAAAATCTGAAACTCGTCCGGGAACACCTATTGTCCTTCTCAATCATGAATTAACTTAAATATCAATATTTATTGGACATAAAGGTCTTGAAATAAGATTGCCAATTTTTGAAGGCTAAAATGGCACTAAGTCTGAATACTTAGCTAAAATATTCTAAGTTTGGGCCCCCTTTACAAGCCTAAAGGACTGATTTAAGCTAAGAATTTTCCAGGTTCTTACATCATTCCTTGAGATTTAGTGTTGATGACCAAGTCTTCCTTCGTGTATCACCCATAAAGGGCATTATGAGGATTGAGAATAAGGGCAAGTTTACCTCGAGGTATATTGGACCTTTTGAGATTCTTTCAGACTATTGGGGATGTGGCTTATGAGTTAGCATTGCCCTCAGAGTTATTAGATGTTCATCCAATTTTTTATGTTTCCATACTTTGGCGTTACATTCTGGATGAGTGTTATGTCATTCATTATGATTCAGTCTAGTTAAATGAGAGGTTATGTTTTATTGAGGAGCCCATCTCTATTCTAGCTATAGATTTATGATGGTTGCATTCTAGAGATATTCCTATTGTTAATGTCCAATGGGGACATCGTTTGCTAGATGAATCTACTTGGGAGGTTAAGTCTGATATGCGTGATAGTTATCCTTGGCTTTTCATTGATTCAAGCATTTCTCTTACCTTTAGTTTGAGGACAAACTAGATTCTTAGTGGGGAATAATGTAATGACTAGATTTTTGGTGATTTATGTGAGTTATTTATTTCTATCATTAGCCAATTTATTAGTCATGATGACACCTACTATATCCCACTAGTAGGTAAGCCAAACCTTAGCCCGGAGCTATAGGTAACGGGCTAATTTGGTAGAAAATGGCCAATGAGGTCGGAATCAACATATATAAGACTTGAAATAATAACAAGATAATAAATATAATCCTCAAGATAGATAAAACATAGACAAACATCACACGACCTAGTAATGTCAGTATAAGAGCAACTATAAATGTACTATAAGTTCTAAAATAGTCAATACAACCTATCTCAAAAACAAAAGAATAGACATAGATAAATAGAAGAAAAAAGGGTAGGTAATGACCCGAGTCTACCCCCTAGTCATCACACGGTGCTTGCAAACCCAAAGGACAACAAGCTAACCCATGAATGATATGAAAATCTCATCTGAGAAGCCTCTAATTGAATCTGTCTGAAAGTGGAGTTGATGGGACAATCCCCCAACTAACTCCATCTACCCAAATACTGCTAAGCTGAAGTACTAAAATAAAAGCATATCATTGATAGATAAGGACTCACTGCTAAATCTGCTACTGTTAGCTGAATACGGCTAAGCGTGGTCAGGAACCTGAGCATCCGAACCTATGATATGAAACATCATAGAACAAGAAAAGGGTATGTGGTAAGTACGTGGGAATGTACTAGTATTCTAAATAAGGTAAGGCTGAATGTACGAGTTCATATGCATGAACAATAACTAACTGAATGATATGCAAGAGCTGGATTAGCATACATGGAGGATCTATAACTACTGAACATACTGTGCATACTAGGACTGAGTATACTGGAACTGAATCTGATAACTGATAACTGTATATACTGATAATCTGGGACCACTAATAATCTAAATTACTATTAACGTAGTGACTATATCTGACAGTCTTGATTCTATCAAACTAAACTGAGTTCTATTTGAAGACTGAGACCAAAACTAAAACTGTGGGAGGTAATCATCTAACCGACATGCCCCAAATAAGATAAGATAACTGAGCTGGGGTCTAATCTGTAACCCCAACTGGAAGGGTGTCAGTACCATGCCATAGGTAAAGACAAGCTAAAGAGTAACTCTCTACTAGGAGGTTCCCTAAACGAGAATGGTGGTACCTTCTACTGATAGGTAGAGCACCTGATCAATCCTCAACTAGCTGGTTTGATGTCTTACCCTATGCTGGCTACGTAATTTTAAAATGCAAGGATTTACTTATAAGGATAACACACTCTGCTGGCAGGTGAGCCCCCATCCTTAGGTTCACTCGATGCTGAATCCTACTCCCAACTGAAAGACACTGAACTGTTATACTGGACTGAACTAGATTGAATTCATTGAGATTACTCAGTTTTCCTAAGTTTTGTAAGTGACTGAGTTCGACTAAGTTCTATAACGGGATGAGAGTACTACTGATCATGAAATAACTGATACTATTCTATAATTGATACTATCTCTAAATAAATAGCTAAGTTGTCGGGTATTAAATACCCCCAAGACTCGATAGCATGAAAAGTAAACAAAAACATAATCTTGAATAACATAACAATGTTCAATTGGTCATAATTCATTCATAGGGACATTTCATCAAACACTTGTAATGCATTAACTTGTACAATGGAGATTTCATGTTAGCATGTTATAATGGCATTATTTCATTCTCATAGATAATTTATCAAACACATAAGAAGCATACTTGGTTAATAAAATCATAAACACTTAAGGTTAACATGGTTACAACAATCAACTTGCAAATTGAAGGGTTTATCATGAATATCATATAATTAAACACATACTAGAATCAATTGTTGGAATTCGTAATCTTAATCATGGATTAAAACTCAAACAACATCATGAACATGAATTCAATCTAATTCAAACATGAAAATCATAAATCATAAATCTCGTATATTGAAAAAAAAAAGATTCTTGGGCTCCATGGAAGGTAAGGATTCATGGATGAATATCTAACATACCTTTATTTGATGAGTTCTTGGGATTGACCTTGATTCGTGAGAGTTAGGGTTTGTTTTCTTAAGAGAGAGCTACCTTTTGATTTTGGGGAAAATTGAATAATTAAGGGTTTTACACGTTTTTATAGCTTAAATCCCACATCTGGGTAGAGTAAAATCATGGGAAAAGACTATTTTAACCCTGGGTGCAACTTTAATTTTTTGAGGAATTTTCCCGATCTAGACCCCTAGCGTGATGCACCGCTATCATGATGGGATACTGGAAAATTATGACTAAGAAATTTCATGGTGGTGTGATGTGGTGGAATCGCGTTACCACTTTGTTTGTGAACTGGAAGTGTACCGCGATGCGGTGGAATCACATTGGTACACTTAAAATTTATAATTGTGGACTGGGTCTATGGCCCGACGTGCTAATATTCGGAGCAACACTATAATTTGATAATTTCTATTTTAACACACTCCACGACGCGCTACTGGAATGAATAATGATTTTTAACAACTAAAACTTAAAATTGCCATAACTTCTTACCCGGTTGTCATATTTAGGAAAATTTTATATCGGTGGAAAGCTAATCAAATATCCTACACAATGATAGGTTCAAATTTGAAAATTACTGAGCATATCCAAAATTTTATTTAGGATAACCTATGTACCAAGGGTTAATCTAGGCTATAGAAATACGGGGTATTATAATATCTCCCCCTTGGAAATATTCGTCCTCGAATGTGGCTAGTTAAGCTGAGAGAGTACGGACAGACTAACTTTACGTACTGAAATAGACATATACAACTGAAGTATGATTATGTGAATGGTCTGATAGACTGAACTTACATTCTAAACATGTATGTCTGACACATGAGTACATGTCTGAACGGATTAATGAATATGTGACTGAATATGCATAAATGGGAACATGAGGAGATGACTAAGTCTGAATCATGATACATAAACTGAACTGATTCCTTAGATACGTGTCATGATAGGGGGATGGTCATATGGCTGACATTGGGACTTGAGGGTCAACTATAAGGACCTATTACTTCAACTAGATTTGCTACGTGAATATAAAATAGAAGGGTTAAATCGTGATAGTTTGGGGATTATAGTGTATCTCCTCCTTAGGATGCTATGTCCCTTGAGAATGCTGACTTGGTTGAGATACTACGGAAAAGCATGAGATAATGCATGGGGCACCTATAAACTAAATCGTTACTGAATATCTGAGATAAAAAATCGAGGCATAAATACATAAATAGGAGATCTATAACATACCAGTGACCACAACAGGAGAACTTTCCTGATCTTGTTTGGACTGAGTTGCATAAAACCTATTTAGGCATTGCCTACTGGTGGCACTGGAAGTGGCACCTTATTGATTCGGGCGACCTGACTGAGCTGAAGGACGACTATACTATACCTGTAAACCTGACTGAGGATAATCTTTGACTTTGTGTCCTAGCTTGCCATACTTGAAACAAACATCACTGCCAGATCTACGCACACCATTATGATTCTTATCACACTCTCTGCATAACAAATTAGTACGACCATTGGATATGCTATCCTAGGTCACCGGTACACTGACTGAGAATAGAGCTGGGACTAAAGACTTTGGATGAAACTGGGAACGGTTGTCGCCTTCTGATTTAGGTTGACTGAAATTTAAGCTACCTATTCTATCCCTCTTACTCTCTCTACTTTTTCTTAAGCTTCTGCTCCTCAATCTATTGAGCATGAACCATAATCCAAGATATGTCGATCTCCTTAATGAACATCATTATTCTGCACTCTTTAACCATACTATCTGATACCCCAGATATGAACTTGCTCATTTTGGGCCTATTGTCTTCCACTACATGGGGCACATACCAGGCTAACTGAGTAAACTAAAGGGAATACTCTTTTACGCTCATGCTACCTTGTCTGAGATTGATGAACTCTAACAATTTGGCTTTTCTCAGCTCTAAGGGAAAGAATCTATCTAGTTAGGCAGTAGCAAACTCTTCCCACTTTATGGGCTCTATAATTATACCCCTATCTACCTTTCACTGCTTAAACCATATATAGGCTATATCTTGTACCTGATAGGTAGCAAACTCAGCACTCTCACTAGAAGTCACAACCATGATACTTGTGAATTTTTGAACCTGATTGAGAAACTCCTGTGGATCTTCAACTGACTTAGATCCCTTAAATAAAGGAGGATTCATCCAGGTGAAGTCTCGAGTTTTGGTTGCAGCAGTATTGGTCATTAGGTTGGCTAGAACAGCATCTGGCTGTTCATTCTGAGTTACTACTGAATTGGATTGAGTAGTGAATACAACTCTGAATTCTGCGTGAGAGACATGCTCATCTAGGGGATCTGCCTGAACGGGATAAGGGGATAACTAGTTTCCGGTTCTTCTTTTGTTAGTCCTTTTGGGAGGCATGTTTTATAAATGAAAGGAAGAAGCATATTAGATTGAGAGATTAACTTGACTTATATGACATGAATGCTAAAAGAAGGGAAACTTTTCCTAAAATATCTCATAGCCTCCTGTCCATAAGTGTGGCGAGCTACACACCCATGCACAAGACTATGAGATGCGGCTTTTCAGACTCCCTAGGACACTGTTGAACCTTACGATCTGATACCAACTTTGTAATGACCTGAGACTTCCCCCTAGTCATCACATGGTGCTTGCAACCTCGAAGGACCACAAGCTAACGCACGAATGATATCTACTGTGAGAACTGAACACTAATACTAAAATAAATACAGAATAATGGGATAAAATGCCATAAGGTTCAAAACATCTAAAATACTGATAAAATATACATCTATTAAACTGAACACTGTCTAAAAATCTAGTCTGAAAAGCCTCTAACTAAATTTATCTGAAAGTTAAGTTGATGGGACAATCCCCCAACTAACTCCATCTACTAAAATACTGCTAAGCTGAAGTACTGGAATAAAATTTTTATCGTCAATAGAAGAGGACTCACTGCTAAATCTGCTACTGCTGGCTGAATCTGGCTAAGCGCAGTCAAGAATCTGATGCCCTAACCTATGATATGTAACATCATAGCACGAAAAATGGGTATGTGGTCCGTACCTGGGAATGTACTGGTATGCTAAATGAGGTAAGGATGAATGCATGGGTTTCTATGCATGAACAATAACTAATTGAATGATATGCAAGAGCTGGATTAGCATACATTGAAGATCTGTGACTACTAAACATACTGGGACTGAGTATAATAGAACTGAATTCAATAATTGATAATTGAATATACTGATAATCTGGGATCACTTATAATTTGAATTACTATTAACTGAGTGACTGTATCTGACAGTCCTGATTCTATAGAACTGAACTGAGTTCTACTATGAAGACTGAGACCGAAACTAAATCTATGAGAGGAATCATCTAACCAACATGCCCTAAATAAGATAAGATAACTGAGTTGGGGTCCAATCTGTAACCCCAATTGGAAGGGTGTCAATATCATTCCACGAGAAAAGACAAGCTGAAGAGTAACCCTCTACTGGTAGGTTCCCTAAATAAGAATGGTGGTACCCTCTACTGGTAGGTAGAGCACCTCATCAACCCTCAACTGGTAGGCTTTATGTATCACCCTACACTGGCTATGCAGTTCTGGAATGTAAGGATTTCTTCTAAGGATGACACCCTCTACTGGCAGGTGAGCCCCCATCCTTGGGTTCACTCGGTGCTGAATCCTACTCCCAACTGAAAGACACTGAACTGTTATACTGGACTGAATTCACTAAGATTACTGAGTTTTCCTAAGTTATGTAACTGACTAAGTTCTATTGAGTTCTGTAATAGACCGAGAGTACTACTGATCGTGATATGAGTGATATTATTCTGTAATTGACACTGGCTCTAAATAAATAGCTAAGTTGTCGGGTATTAAATACCCGCAGGACTCGATAGCATGAAAAGTAAAGAAAAATATAATCTTGAATAACATAACAATGTTCACTTGGTCATAATTCATTCATAGAGACATTCCATTAAACACTTGTAATACATTAACTTGTACATGAATGGAATTTCATGTTAGCATGCTATAATGGCATTATTTCATTCTCATAGGAAATTTATCAAACACATAAGAAGCATACTTGGTTCATCAAATCATAAACACTTAAGGTTAACATGGTTACAACAATCAACTTGCCAATTGAAGGGCTTATCCTGAATATCAAGTAATTCAACACATACTAGAATCAATTCTTGGAACTTGTAATCTAAATCATGGATTAAAACTCAAACAACATCATGAACATGAATTCAATCTAATTCAAACATGGAAATCATAAATCATAAATCTTGTATATTGAAAAAAAAAAAAGATTCTTGGGCTCCATGGAAGGTAAGGATCCATGGATGAACATCTAACATACTTTAATTTGATGAGTTCTTGGAGAAGTTCTTGAGATTGACCATGATTCTTAAGAGCTAAGGTTTGTTTCCTTGAGAGAGAGATACCTTTTGATTTTGGGAAAAAGTGAATAATGAAGGGTTTCATACATTTTAGAGCTTAAATCCCATATCTCAGCGGAATAAAATCATGGAAAAAAAATGTTTGAACCCTGGGCGCAACTTTAATTTTTTGAGAAATTTTCCCGATCTGGACCCCTAGCATGATGAACCGCTATCGCACTGGGCCATTGGAAATTGACGACTGAGAAATTGCATGGTGGCACGATGTGGTGGTATCACATTGCCACTTTGTTTGTGAACTGGAAGTGCACCGCAACGCGGTGGAATCATGTTGGTACACTAAAAATTGACAATTGTGAACTGGGTCTATGGAGCGACGCGCCAATATCGCAGAGCAACACTAAAATTTGACAATTTCTATTTTAATACACTCCGCGATGCGCTACTGGCTGAATGACGATGTTTAACAATTGAAACTTGAAATTCCCATAACTTCTTACCAGGTTGTCGGATTTAGGCGAATTTTATTTCGTTAGAAAGCTAATTGAATCTCCTATGCAATGACAGGCTCAAATCTGAAAATTACTGAGTATATACAAAATTTTATTTAGGATAACCCATGTTCTAAGGGTTAATCTTGGTTAGGGAAATATGGGGTATTACAGGATAACTCCGACTCTAAAAGCTTACCTTATCTTTGAAATCCAATTATAGAACGAGCATCGAATCAGTGGTGACAACTAGTACTTGGATCTATACCAAAAGGTACAAAAGTGTAGTATGAGTTCCAAAACCACAGGTACTCAGTAGGTATTATCGGCTGACTGAGCTAAATCGTGATATGGATATGATAAAATGCCAGATAAAATAAACTAAGCCCAGGTAAAAGGGAAAACATATAAATAAACTCTAACACTGCTATGCATAAATGAGTTAATAAATCTGAGATAATAATTTAAAGATCACACGAATGTATCCATAAATTAGCCCCCATAATCCAATATGTGCGGAAAAGTAAATAACCCAATGCAAGCCCCCATAATCTTGGAGGGTAAAATCAAAGGAAAGTAAATAATTGGGTAACCATAATCTACCATCTATCCTGCCACGATAAAAAATCCATCCCTACCATATCGCATCATGAACAACTTTCAATTATCAGACTTGAACCGGTTCTCATATCATCAATATCATAATCAATTGTCGAACTTGAACCGATGATCATATCATCAACATCATAATCAATTTTTGGACTAAAACCAGTGCTCATATAATCAACATTATAATTAATTGCCGGATTTGAACTAGTGTTCACACCATCAACATCATACTTAAACTATCGGGTATTACCATACAAAACTTCACATCCCAAAATCAAACCATTAAGTATCTAACCACCTTAATCTCATAATATATATTTCAAAATGTAAAACAGGAGTATAATGGTTTACCAAAAACTAGTTCAGGTCTTGGCCTAAGACGAACCAAATAGGCCCACTGCTAATCCCCGAATCCACTATTAGGCAAACCTAGCCTAATATTATTATAATTATATTATGAAATAGCTCAATCTATGAAGAAGGTAAGCCTATCCTAACTAGACGCCAAAGAAAAGCCCAAAGAATCCGCTAAACCACCAATTTTTCCATTCAAGAAGCTTCCACAAGGTGCCACACAATGAAAATGACAATCTACTCATCAAGACAAGAACAATGAAACCCATATTGTACTATTGTGCTTCGGGTCCAAAAATCCCATAAAATCCCATATAGGGCCCATTTATGGAATCACATAATCAAATCGAACGCAACATCCCGCTATGATCGAGGAATGTTTATACTTAAAAATGGGTGAATTTCAAGCTCTAATGGTGCTAAAATTGAGTCATCAAGCTTTTAGGAATTTAGCAAAAGTATGGGAAATTCAACCATGAAAATAATGGAATCTTACTTTTAATTCGATGGAAAATCGTGTAACTAAACTTTATCCAAGATCCAAGATCATCCAAAAACATTTTCCCCTAAGATTTCTCACTTTTTAGGGTTCAAATATCTTGGGAATGGATGAATAATGGAGAAAAATAAGTCAAGTGGCGGTATTTATACCCTTCTCAGGTGTGTGGTATCACTTAAGCTAACTTTGGGTCACTTAAGTGATGCTTGTGCTCTGGCACGCCTATCACTTACGTGATCAACCAATCACTTACGTGATATTTGGCTATCTGAGCAACTGTCTCATACATGATAAAAGTACTGCATATGCAATACTTTCCCCACTACTAAGCCATTCGCTTAAGCGACACACTTTGTCGCCTCAGCGATATTTGCTAGGGTTTGCCATATCGCTTAAGTAATAAAAGGCATTGTTTAAGTGATGCACCAATACTTGCTAAGACTTTGAGAACTCCAAGTTTCTGTCAACCCATTGGAATTCATCCAAAATCTCATATACACAGGACTTTTCTATCTTATTAAATTCGATGTTCTAGATTCAATGGTGCAGTCAAAAGTTCTATCCGAGGTCGTTTTGACAAAATATAAGTCTTACAACCACTTGCTATTTTTTTAACTTCTGACTAATAGCATAAAATGAGTATGACAGCCTCGAGACCCAGACCAAAGGTCCTCCTAGCCTAAAATTGATGTTCTAGAGCTGTTGGAACAGTCAGAATTGGCATATGAGGTCGTTTGGCTGAAGTTTTGCCAGTAGCCAATTTGAACTAGCGAAGGCTTAAAAATAAAAAAATAGGCTCTAAAAACCAAACGAACGGCTTGATAACTGAACTGTCAGTTCTAGCAAGTCATAAATGACTTAGGGAAGCTAAAGAAAAACTCTTAAAAGCAAAAATGAGAAGAAATGCATAAAAAGACCTAAAAGGCCATTACAATATCCACTACTAAAGGAACTTTCATCTGCAAAAGTAAAGATTAGGATGTACCTGAAGCCTCGAGCAGGTGAGGATATCGGGTACGTATCTTGCTCTCGATATCCCAAGTAGCCTCCTTTACTGGTGATGCCTCCACTAGACCTTAACTACAGGAATCTTCCTAATGCGTAACCGCTTGACATTACTAGCCAAATTGATCACAGGCTCCTTCACGAAGGTCAACCACTCATCCAATTGGATTGAATCCCATTTAAGATTATGAGACTAGTTAGGAATGTAGCGCCGCAACATAGAAACATGGAAAACTAGATGGACAGTAGAAAAATCTAGGGGTAAGGCTAACTCATAAGTCACCTCACCAATTATGCAAAAAATCTCGAAGAGTACAATATATATAGGGATGACCTTGCCTGTCCTCTCGAACCTTATCACACCTTCATGGGTGATACACAGAGGAATATACGATACCAACTACAAATCTTAGGGAATAAATTCTATAATCTTCATAATCCTTCTACCTACTCTGAGCTGCCCTCAACCTATCTTGAATCACCTTGACTTTATCCAATGACTCCTGAAGCAGTTCAGTACCATGAGATCACATCTCAAAAATCTCAAACCATCCAATCGAGAATGGCATCTACTACTATATAAAGCCTTAAATGCCATATCAATACTCAAATAGTAACTATTATTATACTCAAACTCTGCTAAGGCTAAGTACTGCTCCTATTGACCTCCAAAATCCATAACAGAAGCTCAGAGCATATCCTTGAGAACCCAAATCATATGTTCTGACTGCCCATGCCTGAGGATAAAAGGATGTACTAAGATCCACCTGAGTACCCAACTCCTAAAAAAAAGCTCTTCAAAAGCTAAAGGTGAAAACTAAACCCCGATCTAAACTGATAGATATAGGTACACCATGCAAAGAGACTATTAACGAACATAGATATGGGCTAACTTCTCGGCACTGAAGAACATTTGAATATGAATAAAATATGCCGACTTAGATAACCTATCCATAATGACCCATATAAAATTGGAACTATGGGAGGTATAACACAAACCACAAACAAAGTCCATGGTAATTCTTTCCTAATTCCACTCAGGATGGGGAACCTCTAATTTAATCCACTAGCTCTTTGATGCCTGATCTTTACCTACTGATAACATATGCAATAAGCTATAAAGTCTGCCACATCTTTCTTCATGCCACTCTACTAAGAATGTTATCTTAAGTCTCTATACATCTTAGATATACCTGAGTTAATAGAATATCTGGAGCTATGAGCCTTATGCATGATCTACTGAATCAAGTCATCAACCCTAAAAACACTAATAGAACTATCAAATCTCAAAACAACCTCCGAATCTATGGTATCCCTCTTGGGCTCACTACTCTGCACCTGATCACGGATGATGCAAAGTCTCTTATCCTCAAACTAATGACTCCAAATCTACTAAAATAGTGAAAACCTTGCATCAGCACTAGCAAGAATCCTCCTAGGGTCCAAAATATTAAGTAGCACCATCAAGTTGGCTAAGTACTTAATGTCCTAAGACAACGACCTCTGAGAAACTAAAATACAAGCCAAGCTACCCGTACTCACCACTTCTAACTCAAGGCATTTTCTATAATATTTGCCTTTCCCTGATGATACAAGATAGAGATATCATAATCCTCAAGCAACACCATCCATCTATACTGCCTAAAATTAAGCTCTCTCTTGTTCATAAGATGCTAAAAACTATGATGATCTGTAAAGATCTCACAATGTATGCCATAAATACAATGCCTCCAAATCTTTAGCGTAAAAACTACCATTATTAACTTTAAATTATGAGTGGGGTAGTTGTAATCGTGCACCTTCAGCTGCCTCAAATAATAAATTTAACACGACCCTTCTGCATCAACACACAACCTAAACCAATACTAGAAGAATCACAATACATGGTGAATCCCTCACCTTCAACAGGAAGAGCCAATATAAGAGCCAAAGTAAGAAACTCCTTGAACTTCCTAAACCTTAACTAACACTCCTTGAATCATTGAAAAAACCTTCTTTCAAGTCAATCTGGTCATAGGTGCTATAATAGTAGCAAAACTCTTAACAAACCGCCTACAGTAATAAGCCAAATCAATAAAGTTATGAAGCTCATTTGAATATATATGCTTGGCCCAATCATAAATGGATTCAATCTTTGCTGGGTCTACCATAATCCCATCCATAGACATAACATGTCCAAGGAATACCACTAATATAAGCTAAAATCCATACATAGAGAATTTGGGAAAAAGCAAATGATCTCCCAATAGTTAGAGCTGAATTTTTAAATGTTGTGAATGCTCTTTTCTACTACTCGAATACATAAGGACGTCATCAATGAACACAATTGACAGTGCCCAAGTGAACATGCAAGTGTATGTGGTCTTATCAAGTAGTAAAGTGGCCTTCAAGAAGCCAAGTATTGATCCGACCGAGACTTGATTCAACAATAATTCTATTTTAGTTCACAATTTTGATTCAATTGATGCAAGCATAAACAAAAAGAGAGTTTGGAATTTTTCAAGTAAAGTAAACAATTCGTAATGTAAAGATCTTGCAATAATCAATAGGAGAAAACTCAGGGTTAAAGCACTTTGAACAATCATACTATGTTGTTGAACTTCATTCATTAACTTGCTTATCTTGGTTGTAGATTCGTAGGGTTAATTGCATGATCATGATCTCCCAACCTCTAATCCTTTACCTAAGTTGAACCATACAACTACATCATTGAGCGGGGATGTAATGATTCAATTAGGTTATGTAAGCTATCATCCTACGTATGAATCAAGTAAGGTATCTAAGTATATCCCTTCCCCAAAAACTAATTCGAATTCTTAATTTCATAAAGAAATAAAAACCATACTTTGTTCATCTCTATATTCTATCCTCTTTTCCCTCTTCCGGGGTCAAAAGGTAGACATTGATGTATTCCAAGGGTCGCAAATCCTTATAATAGTTAAATCAAAGATGAACACACAACCAATAATGATAAACAAAGTTAAAATGAATTTAAGTCAAAATAATAGTACTCATGTCCTTGGCTTTAACCCCCAAAAAAGGCATTTAGCCATGTATAGTCATAATCGTAATCACAAGGTTGTAATTAACGACTAAAAATATCAATGAACTAAATAAAAATTAACAAAAACCTAATTATAAAGTTATAGCAGCCCCTTGATCTTCAGAATAAGTCCAAAGATATTTAAAAACGTGATATAACATGTATTTATAGTATAGGAGTAAGCCAAGTCCGTGTTAGAGTTGGAACGTTCAGTTATTGAGCCTGGGAATGGAGGGGGTGCTGCCCTGGGTTGAGCCCTGCTGTAAGTGAGGCATCTCCTGGGATAGAGCTTCTATGCAGGCAAGGCTGCACCCTATCCATAGACCTGATCCAAGTGGGGAGTCGCCTCCATATCACCCTGAGCCTCTGAAAGTTGCTCTCTGAATTTTGGTTAAGTGTTGGTCCTCCAATCTTTCATCCCTTGACTTGGGGTGTATTTTCCATGGATTTCCAGCCTTTTACACATAAGAATATCATCATATTCATCTCATAAATCTTCCTACACAATCATACACCACAAATTAGGAGGCAAACACAACACACTACTCATAATGATAAATCAAAATAAGAGCTAAGCCTAGTTTGTTCGCATTGATCTTTCACTTATTGTTCCAGCTATACACTCTTTCAAATTGATATTTTATCACTACCAGCAAGTTATTTTACTCTTAATCACACATTTAAACCATAAGGAACTCATTAAAAACACTAGAATACAGTAAGACCAACTAGTCAAGCACCTAGCTCAAGCTAGTAACACTAGTTTTCTAGGTTGAACTCTAAATGACTTAATTAAGTACAAACTTGTTTGGAATTCACTTGAAAATTATAAATACATGATTTAACACTTATATACATAAAGCTCCACTAATATTAGAATGTCAAGTATAGGATTAAATAGGTCTTTTTCGGGTTGTAATGAAGGCTAAGGGACGGTAGAAACTATTTGAGAATAGTGACTAACATCTATAAGCGCTTTAATACACTAAATTATACATTTAAAACCAATCCCCAACAAAAAATTTACACTATTTTTTGTACCCTATTCCTTAATTTTGCCCAATTTCTTTTAAGCATTTTCATGAACACACAGTGGGTGTATTGTTTATTCCTTCAAAATTCAATTTTTCTCAGTTTCTTCAATCATGGGAATATTTCTAACACAATTTACATCACTACCAACCACCACACATAAAATATAAACACCAATAACTATTACCTTGGGACATCAATTTCACCTTTTTCTTCTTCAATTTCTCAAACTCCTTACTAAATCAATTTTTCATTAAAGCACTTAGGAGCTTTTTTGGATCAAATTATGGTCTATCAAAGAAGGTATTAGGCTAATTATGTGGCTAAAAAAGAAAAGTATCAATGGGGGATAACTAGGATAATGCACGAAGGGTAGGACAAATAGAAGGTATAAAAGAAGTCTATCAAAGAAACGCCTATATCATCTCCTAAACTCTCATTTTGTATTTCACTTTGCACACACACTGGTCAATTTCTAGACGTCATATGCAACAAGGAATGTACAAAAATTTCACATGCATATAGCACATGATCAACTCAATAGGATCATCATAAGCTCCCAACCAAACAATAACATGAATTCAAATTTAAGCCAAAAAGTACAAGAGTCACAAAAATGTGCCTAAGAGTCTCAAAAAGTACCAATTCACTTATTCCACATGCTTTTAAAACCAAACTCACTTGCATCATGTAATAAAAAATAGCACCAACAAGAATATCTTACATAAAAATTTTTTAAACTGAGCCAAAATTAGGAATTTCCCCGCCCCCACTTAAAAATCTACTTTGTCCCGAAACTAAACTTAAAAGTAAGAGATACAAGTACTTCCTGAGGCCTTTAGGCCTAGCTAGTAGCATTTTTTTGTATCAAGAAAGGTCTGTGGACTCCACACTCTATTCTTTCCATGCTCTTTAACTTAGGTTTCTGATACTCAGACTTCCCATAAACCTGCGACTCAATCAAAAACAACAACTATCTGAAATAAAAACTAAAATCTAAAAAGATATCCTACCTACTTAACTTGGGTTTCCTCCCAAGTTGTGCCTGATTTAGTTTCACAACAAAACCTAACTAATGACCTAGTCATTCCCTTTTCTTCTCTTTCTCATGCTTGGTCTCTATCTTCTTATTCTCTTTACACTTCTTGGGTGTGAATTTTCAAGAGCAATAGATTCCTCAACCTTAGCCTTTTTAGGCTCATCAATTAGAATCAAATCAGGCTTATGTGGTAGAAGCTTAGGTTGCTCAATTAGGTAGTCCAAAGAGGTCTTTGCTAGACTAACCACCCCACACTTATCCTCTTCAATAACATTGATCATGCATAAGTCTTTATAATGGGACATTAAATTGGGTGCTTTGTAAATATCAAATACCATCTCTTCATTCTTTACCCTCATTTTGAGAGAGCCTTCTCTAAGATCAATCAATGCTCCTTCGGTTGATATGAATGGATGCCCCAAGATGATTGGCACATATTTATCTGCCTTAAAATCAAGAATAATAAAGTCAGAGGAATAACAAATTTGCAAAACTTTATGAGGATATCCTCTATTATTCCTTCTGGATATGCCATGGATCCGTCTGCTAGTTGCAAAACCACCTTTGTCGATTTAGGCTTTCCCAAGCCCAATGTATTAAACAAAGAGAGGGGCATAAGATTTATGCTATCTTCTAAGTCACTCAATACATCAGCCACTTTACTCCTAATTTGGATAGGTAGAGTAAACTTCCCTAGATCTCTCAATTTCTTGGGGATTTTCTGTATTATTACAGCGCTACACTCTTAAGTGAGTGTTATTGCCCCCATATCCTAAAATTTTGCCTTATTAGCAACCATATCCCTCAAGTACTTTGAATACTTAGGCATACCCTACAAAATATCTAACAAAGGTAAGTTAACATAAAGTTCACTGAATGTGTCAACGAACTTCTTAACCATTACATCCTCCTTCACTTTAATTTACCTCTGAGGGAAGGGTAGTGGTGGAGTCTTCTTCACTTATTCTGAAGTAAATTTTTGTTTCAAGTACTCAGTCTTCCTTGATTTTTAAGGAACTTCTTCATTTACCTGTTCAGTCACCACATCAGCATCTACCTCCTTAGTTTCTTTTGGAGGTTCTCCTTGAAGCTCTTTACGACTTCTCAAGGTAATTTCCATAATGTAATTTGGATTGCCTACATCTATTGGTAGACCACCTTGAGTCTTAGTATTCAATGCTTGCTACAAATTCCCAATCTGCAACTTTAAAATTCTCTAGGCTACTTGTAAATTTTTTAGGTTCGCAGTCAACTGTGCTTGATTAGCTAAAAGTTGCTTCAACATCACTTCTATTTTGCTAGTTGACAGATTCCCTTGTGCCTGTGGTTGCTGAATTTGTTGTTGTTGGGCGTTCTACAGCTAAGTATTCCACTTTATGTTGTAGGCATTACCATAATTTGGCCTTTATACGTCGCCCACATACATCACTGACTCTGGATTGGAAGAACATAGGGCCGTTGAGTGACCACTATTTCCACAGATCTCACAGTAATGAGTAGCTTACTGAACAACATTGTTTGCTGCTGTAGGCTATGGAGCTCCTAATTTCAGGATGCTGAACTGAGTGTATATCATATTTTACATAGTTATAACCGGAGTTGATAAGGCTGTGTATTGGTCCACCTCCAATACACCCGCAATTCTTTTCTTGGCACTTCTAGAATCAGAATGCCACTCTGGATTTCCTTGTGCTATGTAGTTAAATAATGTATACAACTTATCATAAGTCAATTTTAGCACTTGACCACCTGCAGCAGAATCTAGCAAAATTTTTATATTGTGATTAAGTGTTTCTACAAAAGTGTGAGCAAATACCTCGTTAGACTGTTAGTGGTGTGGACACTCCCAAAGAAGAGCCTTGAAGTGTTCCTATACATGTTAGAGGTTTTTATTTGGCTTCTGTTTGAAGCTCACTATCTCACTACGAAGCCTCATAGTCTTGCCAGATGGAAAGAATCTGATGAGGAAATTTTTGGCTAAGTCATCCCATGATGTGATTGATTTGGCCGGCTCTATATTCAACCACCTTTTAGCTTCCCCAAATAGTAATTGAGGAAAAAGTATCAGCCTTACATAATCTGTACTCACCCTAGTCGGAATGAATGTGTCAGTAAGCTCAATGAAAATTTGTAAGTGGATTTGTGGATCCTCGTGTGGAAGTCCTACAAGTAGTCCACTGTTTATTAAAAGCTACACCATATTGTGCTTTAACTCGAATTTCCCCCCAGCGGCCGGTCTTTGAATTGGGGAAGTCAAGTTCGTCGGAAGTGGGACTGCCACTTCCTTAACTATCGTACAGGCTGCTTTTTTTTTTTAGCAATTAGAGCAGGGACTACTTGGTCTTCCTCTATTTATGGAAATTGGGGGAGACGGATTGAGTCTCTCCTTCATTGATGGAAGTGTTGTTCAGGTTTGGGGATTGGTTCAACCAAATCCCTATCCCTTGCTAGCTTCCTAACATTAAAACCTATTTTCCGCAATCACAAAACCAAGATCAAGTGTAAAAACACCAAATAAATCTAAAAGTAATACTAAAATAAACAATTGCCAATTAACAAGTCTCCTACAATGGTGCCAAAAACTTGACAGTGCCCAAGTGCACACGCAAGTGTACGTGGTCTTACCAAGTAGGAAAGTGGCCTTCAAGAAGCCAAGTATTGATCTCACAGAGACTTGATTCAACAATAATTCTAATTTAGTTCACAATTTTGATTAAGTTGATGCAAGCATAACCAAAAAGAGAATTTGAAATTTTGCAAGTAAAGTAAACAATTCGTAATGTAAAGATCTTGTGACAATCAATAGGAGAAAACCCAGGGTTAAAACACTTTGAACAATCATACTATATTGTTGAACTTGATTTGTTAACTTGCTTATCTTGGTTGTAGATTCATAGGGTTAATTGCGTGATCATGGTCTCTCAACCTCTAATCCTTTACATAAGTTGAACCTTACAACAACATCGTTGAGTGGGGATGTAATGATCCAATTAGGCTATTTAAGCTATCATCCTACGTGTGAATCAATTAAGGTATCTAAGTACATACCTGCCCTAGACACTAAATTCAATTCCTTATTTCATAAAGGAATACAAACCATACTTTGTTCATCTCCATATTCTATCCCCTATTCCCTCTCCCGAGGTGAAAAGGTAGAAAATTGATGTATTCTAAGGGTCGCAAATCCTTAAAAAAGTTAAATCAAAGATGAACACACAACCAATAATGATAAACAAAGTTAAACAAATTTAATTCAAAACAATAGTACGCATGTACTTGGATTTAACCCCGGAAAAGGGCGTTTAGCCACACATAGTCATAATGGTAATCAGAAGGTTGTAATTAACGACTCAAAACATGAATGAACTAAATAAAAATAATAAAAAACTAATTATAAAGTTGTAGCAGCCCCTTGATCTCCAAAATATGTCCAAAGATATGTAAAAATGTGATAGAAGATGTATTTATAGTATAGGAGTATGTCAAGTCCGTGTTGGAGTGGGAACGTTCAGTTATTGAGCTCGGGAATAGAGGGGGTGCCGACCTGGGTTGAGCCCCGCTCCAGGTGAGGCATCGCCCTGGCTAGAGCGCCGCTCCAGGCAAGGCTTCTCCCTAGCCATAGCCTTGCTCCAAGTGGGGCATCACCTCTATATCGCCCTGATCCTCTGAAGTTGCTCTCCGAATTTTGGTTAAGTGTCGGTCCTCCAATCTTTCATCCCTTGACTTGGGGTGTATTTCCCATGGATTTCCATCCTTTTCAACATCAAAATATCATCATATTCAGCTCACAAAGATTATTACACAATCACACACCACAAATTAAGAGACAAACACAACACACTAGTCATAACGATGAATCAAAACAAGAGTTAAGTCTAGTTAGTCTGCATTAAACCTTCACTTATTATTCCTGCTGTATACTCTCTCAAATTGAACTTTTCTCACTACCAAAAAGTTATTCCAATCATAATCACACATTTAAACCATAATGAACTCATTAAACACACTAGAATCCAACGAGACCAACTAGATAAGCACTTAGCTCAAGCTAGTAACACTAGTTTTTTGAGATGGACTCTAAATGACTTAATTAAGTACAAACTTGTTTGGAATTCACTTTGAACATTATAAGCACCTGCTTTAACACTTATATACACACTAATCTCATTACAACTCATATAGAACATGAATCATCCTTAAAATAAGGCTAAAAAGGCTAGAATAGTGACGCTAGAATTCATAAATACACCCAACATCAAAAATCATGAAGGAATCCAAATAAGGTCTGAACACTCAATTCATCATGTCCATAAATGCGGCTAGGTCTTGGTCAACCCATAAAATATCACTAGAAACTCATAATGACCATAATGGGCCCTAAAAGTTGTCTTCGGGATTTCCTCAACCCAAATTCTCAACTGATGGTAACTGAACCTCAAATCAATCTTAGAAAACACTATTGCACCCTTAAGCTAGTCAAACAAATCATTAATACAATGCATACAATACTAGTTCTTCACCATCAGTTTATTAAGCTGCCTATAATCAATAAACATATGCATGGAGCCATTTCTATTCTTCACGAACAACACAGAAGCTCCCTAAGGAGACACACTTGGTCTATTAAAACCCTCACCAATAAGATCCTGAAGCTGAGAATTCAACTCCTTAAGCTCAACAGAATCCATATGGTAAGGTGCTATAGAAATAGGTTGAGTGCAAGGATCAAAACCAATAACAAACTTAATATCATGTACACGAGGAATACCAGGTAGATCGGCAAGTGATATATTAGGAATTTCACAAACTACGAAAGTAGAGTCAAGCAGCAAACTCTCCACACTATCATCCTGCATATAAGTAAGATAAGACTTGCAAACCATCGATATAAGCCTCCTAGCACAAACGTAAGAAATAATCCCCATCGTCTTAAAGCTAACCACTCCCTACTATATGACTGGGTGTATCTCTAGCATGGTTAAGGTTACGGTCTTAGCAAATAGTCTATGACTGCATGATAGTAGGATAACCAATACATGTCTAGAATAACATCAAAATCTTCCATGTCCAATATAATAAGATCAACATGAGTATTAAAATCTCGCATAGTCATAAAATGTGATCTAAAAACCCGATCTCATACTAAAGAATCACCCATGGGACTACATACACATAGTGGCAAAAATAATGAATTCCAAGATAACTCTAACCACAGGGCATAATATGTAGAAACGTAAGAATAAATTGATCCCAAATAAAATAAAGAAAAGGACAATGGACAACACACCAAGATCGTACTTGTGATAATAACATCAAAAGGCTCAGCCTTGGGTCTAGCAGGTACTGAATACAACTGATCACACTCGCCACCTAACTGGGCTCCTGACCGATCTCTTGTCCTACCTGCTTGAGTGCCTCCGCGAGCACCCTAAAGACCATCCCTACAACCATGAATACCACCTCTAAATAGGGAATGAAATACCCTAATAGGCAGAACACCTAGAGATAAAGGTACAATCGATCAATGACTAAGGCACTCTCATATTAAATGACCAAAAGTTCTATAAACATGACATGCCCCATGAACTATACCAAAATTAAAAGATACAAATAATATGAAATAACTACTACGACTAGAATAGCAAGAAGACAAACTCCTCAAAGAATGACCACTACCCTATCTAGGATGATAACTGATACAAGACTGACCTCCATCGATAATCTAGGGTGCAACCTAAGCGAGTATGTTGGACTAAAATCGAGGTTGATACGAATGATATTGAGGGTACCTACCCTGAGAAGCACTACTTCTGAATCATGAGGTGCTATGACTCCCACTGAAACTACCCTGATATTGTGGCCTCTTATCACTACCCCTTTGGGCCTCGCAACGTATTTCCTCCATAACCTAAGTGTGGTATAACACCTTATCAAAAGCGCTACCTGCAATAACTAAATTCTATGTAAACATGTGAAGAGGAAGTCTCATACCCCGAACAAAGTAATAAACCCTCTTATACTTAGTAGTCAGAATAGAAGTAGCATGCCTAGACAACTCATGAAAATGAGCCTCATACACCACAACAGTCATAGAGCCCTACTCTAACCTCAAAACTAATCCCTCAGACAATCCATAAGACTGCAACTTCTCCAAGAAGATCTCAGAGAATTGAGTTCATGTCAAATGAGAAGATCCAGCTAGCCTGAAATCAAGATAACCTCTCCACCAATGTCTAGCTTCCAAGTCTAATTTAAAAATAGTGTAATGCATACCATAAGTTATAACTAGGCCTAAATTATGGAGCCTATCCTCACAAGCAATCAAAAGCTCATAAGCATCCTTACTCGGTGTAAATCCTAAAAATCTAGGAAGAGTCAATCTCAAGAACCTACTAATATCTTCTATACCACAACAGACATAGTAGGATGGCAAACCACTAGCTGAGCATCTATCAACTGAGCAACCACAAAAATTGGAGAGATCTCAACTTCGAGAGCCGTAGCTATAGGTTGTGCCCCTACCTTAGTACCACTCTGGTCTGTGGACTATGCACCATCAGATGGTGCACCACCAACCAACCTCAAAATCTAAACCAAATTATCCTTGAGCACTGAAGAAAATATAAATCCCCATGGAGCCTGGGCTGGTTCGTGGACCACCACCAGCTATGATAGATGAATCTCTGACTTGAGAGAAAGAATAGCATTAGGGGAATACCCCCTATCCTGGAACCTAGCTAGGGACACATCTCAAGGCTATCCATAACCTCTAGGTCATCCATAAATAATGAAAGAATCCCTTGGCTCAGTCTTGAGACCTCATCTCATGTAGCATTAGCACGCATCCTATCCATATGTGAAGGGTGAAATCAATAGAATTCTTTAAAGACTAACTCAAACCCTTATCATGAGATAAGTAAAAGAGTGAAGAACTCCTAAGATTATCTTATAGCATCTTAAAGATAAGAAAAATGATGTCATCATTCTAATCTATGAGACTCTACTAGACACTTTTTTTTGTACCAATAATACTGGTGAACCTAACTCTGATACCAATATGTCACAATCTAATTTACGAGTCATGATGGCACCAATTATACCCACCAATAGGTAAGCCAAATCATAACTTCAAGCTATAGGCAATGGGCTAATTTGGTAGAAATGGTCTATTAGGACGGAATCAACATAATAAAGACTAGTAATAGTAAAAATATAGTAAATATATCCATAAGATAGATAAATAATGCACATCCATCCCATCACCTAGTAATGTCGGTACAAGACCAACTACAAATGTACTACAAGTACTGAAATAGTCAATACAAGAAATCTAAAAAATAAAAGACTAAACATAGATAAATAAAAGGAAAATGGAAAAATTTGACTCTAAGAGCTCACCCAATCTCTGAAGTCCAATCACAACATTAGTGTTGAATCAACGACGGCAACTACTACTCGGATCTATGCAAAAATAGTACAGAAGTATAGTATGATTACCAAAACCATCGGTATTCAGTAGGCATCATCGACCGACTAAGCTAAATCATGATATAAATATTATTAAATATAAGATAAAATAATTAAGTCAAGGTAAAAGGGAATATGACATGACCCAAACTAGGGCCTAGTTATGTCAGGTGCCTCAAGTCCAACAAGGACCGGAGACCACTCACAATACCCAACCTTAACTGCCCTGCAACCAATGTAGGATGAATTATATAACAAGATGGAACAATCTTAAATCAAAGACATCCAAACGGTGTTAGCCTTAATACTAATACCAATGCAGAGGCTGACACCAATACCAATACCGACTATGCCTAAAGTAGTTTCACAAAGCCTCTAACTAAAATTAAAATAATATCCAGTTGGGACATACTCCCGACCATAGCCAAAACCCAAAGTCTAATAAATAACAAAAGTATGTAGAAAAGGCTATAACATGATATAGAGTCTTTAGAAGTATGGAAGATCATTACTTCAATTCAACCCAATGTCATCCCAGAATTTAATCACTGAGCAGAAGAAGTAATATGGTCGGTTCCTATATCACGTGGGGATACAATGCCCAAAGATCAGTTAACAGGTGAATGCTAGCATGTACTCAGGAATAAGGATAAAATAATGCCAATATTTAAACCCAAGTAAATAACAAAGTGAAATCACGTTCACACACACACACACACACACATATATATATATATTCTAATGCCTATAAAAAGAACTGGGTTTAACATGCATTTAAAATCTTAATCTGGGCTATGTAGCTTGACCATCGTAAAACCACTCATAGGCTATATGGGTCTAGTGTTACCCCCTGAACGGGCCCTAGTGTGTGTACCTACACAAACTGGAGATATCATAGGGGTCAGGGTTTCCCGTGTACCCTTCATCCTCCATGATACATATATACAAGTATAACTTAAGGGATTCCCATATACCCCACAAGTATATGGTCACCATGACCAACCCTAATGTCGAAAAATATGAGTTTTTAGTTTTTGTCCATTGGACTCACACCTTCACAGTTAGCTATCACACCCAACCATTATTACCTAATTAAAATCATTAGCACATAACCAAACCACCAATTCCCAGAGTCAATTACCAAGGCATTATGAAGTGGTATCTTCATACCGACTATAGCTTGCAAGCAATGTCATTAGCCAACACTCAGGGGATTCCCATGTACCCCACAAGTTTTCTAATTAAACTAAAGTCATGGCTACCAAGACCTTTCCAATTCAGTTCAAACTATTTAAACAAGTTTGGGTTCCATTACCATATTATACAAAGCAAGTTTTTCAATAAAAGTCAAATTATGTGACAAAACCATTCTCACAGGCATTTGAACAATTATGTTAAGGGGATTGAACAGAAGGTTGGACATCACACACTGTTCACCATATGACTTTTTTTTGCCCAAATATTATCCATACCATATGAGTAGTACCCTCAAATCGTATCCAAGATAGAATCAAAGGGGGTTGGCCATTGGGTAACATATGACTTCACCATAAATCTCATACCCTAAACATAAGATTATCCTCACCAACTCATACCCATAACAAAAACTCACCCACCACACAATGGTCAACATATAAGATGGGTCACCTGAGCTGTACCCTCACGATACGACTAGTATTATGAGTCGTATGATGATCAAAAACTCAAAACTCTAGAAATTTTGAAGGACCAATATCCAAGCTATTTCAGAAAATCTAGAAATAAAATCCAACACTACTATGGATAAATGATTTAATATATCCCAGATAATAATGTAAAAATCACATGAATATATTTACTAAATTAGCCCTCATAAGCCAATAAGTGTGGAAAGTAAATAACCCAATGCAGGATCCCATAATCCTGGAGGGTTCAATTGAAGAAAAGTAAATAATTGGGTAACATAGTCTACCAACTGTCCTACCATGACCAAAAATCCATCCTTACCACATCGCATCATAAACAACTCTCAATTACCAGACTTGAATCGATGCTCATATCATCAATATCATAATTAATTATCAAACTTAAATTGATGCTCATATCATCAATATCATAATCAATTTTTGCACTTGAATGGGTGCTTATATCATTAGTATCATAATCTTTTGTCGGACTTGAATTAATGCTCATATCATCAATATCATAAATAAATTATCGATTTTTACCATAAATATCACCAGATCCTAAAATCAAATAATTACGTATCTAACCTCCTCAATATCATAATAGACATTTTGAAATATAAAACAAATGTACAAAGGTCTACCAAAAACTAGGTGAGGTTTTGGCCTAAGATATGTCGGATCGCTCCACTTCTATTCCTGAATCCATTATAAGTCAAATTCTATCCCGGATTAAGATAAGATATCTAAATCCACTTTTATATGTTAAACAAGCCTTAATTAACCATAAGATAGAAATTCTACCAGAAACATGAGAAACTAAGTCAATTATGCCAAAATTTTGGTTACAACATAGCCTAAACTGTCTAACTAATTTCAAATATTGATAATCATACCTCCAATACCTAAATCCCATCCCAAATCTAGCATATTATCATAATTATACTATGAAATAGATCAATCTAAGAAGAGGGTAAACTTATCCTACCTGGACGCGGAAGAAAATCCTAAAGAATCTGCTAAACCACTGATTTTCCCTTTAGAGAAGCTTTTGCAAGGTACCACACTATCAAAATCACAATTTTATAATCAAGACAAGAAAAATTACATCTATATTGTACTATTGTACTTTGGGTCCAAAAAATTACGTAAAATCCCATGTGGATCCTATTTACTAAATCGTATAATCAAATCCAACACAACATCCCCCTATGCTCAAGGAATATTTATCCTAAAAATGGGTGATTTCAAGCTCTAATGGTGCTAAAATTGAGTCACCAAACTGTTAGGGGTTTAGAAAAAGTATTGGAAAATCAACGATGAAAATAATGAAATCTTACCTCTAAATCCAATGGAAAAATCATATAAATAAACTTTATCCAAGCTCCAAGATCACCCACAAAAGTGTTCCCCGAAGCTTTCTGACTTTTTATTGTTCCAATATTTTGGGAATGGATGAAAAATAAAAAAAAAGGGCTAAGTAAGGTATTTATACCCTACCCAGGTAGTGAAAGGGTATCACTTATGTGAACTTTGGGTCGCTTAAGCAATACTTGTTCGTTGGCGTGCTTATTACTTATGCAATCAGTCGATCGCTTACGCGATATCTAGTTTCCTATGAAAGTATCACGTACATGACAATAGTATCACATACACAACACTTTCTCTACTTTCAAGCCATTCTCTTAAGCAACATACTTTGTTGCCTGAGTGATATTTGCTGGGGTTTGCCAGATCACTTAAGAAATCTAAGGCATCACTTAAATGATGCACCACCAACTATGACTTGGAGAAATTTCAAGTCTTTGTAAATCCCTTGGGATTCATCTGGAATCCCATATACGCACTAAGACTATGCTACCTTATAAAATTGGATGTTTTAAATTTAATGGCATAAGCAAAATTTCAATCTAAGGTCGTTTCGATGAAAAATGGGCACAACACCCACTTTTCATAATTCTTAACTTTTGGCTAATAACTCAAAATGAGTTTGAGATCCCTGGGACCCAGACCAATGGCCCTCTTAACCTAAAATGGACATTTTAGAGCTATTGGGATAGGCAGAATCAGCATATGAGGTTGTTTGACTGAATTTTTTGCCCAATAACCAATTTGAACCAGCGAAGGCTTTAAAATAGAGAATTGTCTTTAAAAAGCAAATGAATTACTTCGTAACTGAATTGCCAGTTCGAAAAAGTTATAAATTCCTTAGAGCAACTATAAGAAAACTCTAAATAATAAAAATAAGTAAGAATAAATAAATAACATGAACGGTCATTATAATTTTTATGTGATTTGATTATTTTACCCTTCTCCGTGGTTTCATTATGGTATTTCTGGGATATGGGGATGATTGGCATAGTTCTCACTGCATTTTAGTGTGATTTTTGTGAAATTATGGTTTTTTATGGTTATAAAAGCTTTATAATTGACGTCCATTAATATTTATTAATTTGTGCATCAGATGGAAAAATGAATAATACTAGCAAATCTAAAAGTGCAATTTTAGGGTGGTACCATGGTTGGTGTGGTTTTACAGATTTTATATCTTATTTCGACCCTCGGTTAAGAAAGTTGTGAAATTGGTTTCAGGGGTCAATTTTGTTAAAATAATATTTTTTTAGAAAGTCTGGTATCACCATTGAGTCCGAAATATCAAATTTAGTCTAGTATTATAGTTTGTTGCATACTAAAGATTTTTCATATATCTCAAGGGGTCTGCAGACACTTGGAATTCTTTAAGTCTCTGATTGATGCACCACTTAACTGCTGCACTCGCTTAAGTGATCCATTGGTTACTTAAGTGACCTGATAGGCGGGTAGATAATTGGTTAACCAACTACCCCATCGCCTAGGCGCCTATCGCTTAAGCGAGAACCACGTTGCTTATATTATGAGGCGGCCATAGCATAAGCAATGCCTAGTTGCTTAAGCGATGGCTGCTTAGGCAATTCCTTGGTAGGTTATATCCCCCCCTTTTTTGTAATTTTCACCATTTTGTAAACTTAGAGCTTGGGGTTTTAAATTTTTGAGGAATTTCTTCCATGTTACCTTGGGTAACCTCCAAAATTCCTATTTCAATCACTGTTCTTTAATTCTTACCATTTAAATTCTTTTAAAACATAAATTCAAAGGTGGAATTTAGGGATTATGGCTAGAAGGCCTATATTCATAATTTTACAATTTAAACCCTAATTTCAACCTATTTTTATTTGGATTTTCTTCTGTAAATTCCTCTAATCATGGAAAACATATTTTTGGACTAAAATATTGGTTTTACCCATTTTTTAAAATCCATTAGGGGTACCATTTTAACCCTAACCCAAAATAGGCAATATAGATATCATTGGCTTTTTTAATGAGTAAATTCTATATTTGTGTGTTTTAGTTGATTACAAGTCTAGTCATAAGGTGAAAGCTTGGAGTGGAAGGCTTGTTTGTACTAGTTTTGGCATTTGAGATATATTATGGCTTAACTTTCTTCTGGGTTGGGTAGTTGACTATGGTATAAAATCATGTTATGGATGTAGGAAATAATCATGAAAATGGCTTAATAATTGTGTTATGACTGTGTAGGGGCCAATGTCGTTGTTGATTGATGTTTTTTTACACATCATTTGATCTGTGTGAATATATAGGGTCTTGTATGATGTTTTTGGCCTCCACTATGTATATTTGATTATATCTTTTTTTTCTGGTGAAAAAGCCTAAATTAGAATTTATATCGTATCAATGAAATATGGTTGTGTATTTTTACTCTATTGGCATATGGTTTATTTTGGAGCCATGGATGGCTGGCTTAATGAGTATATTTTTGGCTTACATTGTTGAAATATTTATTGGATTTGGAAACTTTCATTTTGGTTGGTTGTGAGAATTACAACCTCATATCATATATATTCATGAAACATTGGTACCACTATGGAAATATTGGAAACACTTTTTTTTAACAGAAATATGACATCCTTAAAAACCCTCTATCGATGTATGTGTCAGAGAAGAGTTCTGGATATTAGTATTGGATATTGGATTGTATATGGGTTGTGAACCCCCACTAGTCCTACCTGGAAGCATAAATAGGGTGGTAGTGTGACAACCTTAAGCATCGCTTAGTCATCACACCATCATCATCATCATTATCTTCATTGCACTACATATATATTGTGCTCATATGTTGTATTATTGTTCTTGATGTGACATTTATCTATTTGTACTTCTTTCTTATACCTGTATTTGGTATACGTGTATATTTTTGCTTCTTTCTTATATTTGTGCGTGGTATATACATATATTATAGAAGTGTTAGTGGAGATGGTGTGGGCTGCCATTTGAGATATTTTTTTACTGTGGGTGACATGTCCATTGTGTGTATTTTATATGCTTTATTTTCTACTTTTCCTAGTCATCCTATGATACCTACTAAGTATAAGTGGACCATACTCATCCCTACTACAGTATTTTCGATGCAGATCTAGGTATGAGTGTGTACCGTATGGTAGCTGATTTAGGTGATATCTGGAGTGTACTCGAGGTAGCATTTGATCTATGCTTTCAGGGGTTGACCTACTATTTCTTCTTTCCAATTTTATGTCTTATTTGTATTTTGAGACAGTATGATCCTTTTGGTTTATTATTGTATCTTTGACATTTGAGATATATTTAGTAATTCTTATGTTGTGACATCAAGTTCTGGATATTATATGACATTTCTAGTTATGTACTTCTGTTATTATCATATTTATATGGTTTGACTTTATTCTAGAAGCCTTGCCTTAGGTTTTGGTAATGATTTTCTCATTTCATATCACTTTGGGTGATAAGCTTACTTGTCAAGGCTCATTGCAACAAGTGCCATCATGACCCTTCATTTTAAGAAACTGACAAATTGGTGTCAGAGAAGCCAGGTTTCATTGGTCTCATTAGTGTAAGAATAAAGTGTCTAGTAGAACCTTGCAGATCAGTACATAGGCGTCCGTATCTATCTTTGAGAGGCTATTAGATTTCTTTAGGAGACTTATTTTTTTTTATATTGTGCGGATCTTTCATACCTTGTGTTCTAAATATTTTTTTACTTTTTCTGCGCGTATGGTGAGGACTAGATCCTATGAGGCTAGAGAGTCGTGGAGGGGCTCGAAGTAGTGGAAGCGCATTATGATCTACCCCTTCCAGAAGTAGAACTAGAGGGCTCTCTCCTGAGCCTTATGCTAAATATACTATAGATATGGGGCCTACTCTGATCCCACAAAGTTCTTCTACCCTAGTCTTGGATGGGCTGCTGATTTACTTGTTGGCTCATTTTGAGGGTGTTCCTTTGATTGCACCTGGTATGCCACCTCCTCTGAGTATTGTACCTCTATCTATGATAAAGTTGGTTATGGTGTTCAACTAATTATGAATGTTAATATGTAGTGGTACCTATATCGATTTATTGTACTCCACAGACTCCGAGTGTTGTTTCTCGTTCCATGACAACATCTGTGTATGGAATTTAGAGATTAGGAGTTTAGCCTTCATCTATGTTACCTCCTCAGGTGGGACATCAACCAACTAGATTTACTATACCCTCTATTGTTGCAAGTATAATTATGTTTTTTTACGATCAGAAGAGGTTTGTGAGATTCCCTTATTTAGGTCTACCTATGTTCAGTGGTGTTGTAGGTGAGATTGCCTATGATTTCTTGATTGATTGTTATTAGAAATTACATAACCTTTGTTTATTTGAGTTGTATGGGGTTTCTTATACTACTTATCATTTGAGAGATGCAACCAGAGATTAGTGGAGGTCACTTGTTTGCTGGGGCCTTTTTAGAAAGGTTTATGCCATTTAATTTGAGGGATTAGATGAGATACAAGTTTGATCACTTGGAGCAGGGATCTATGACTATTGCAGAGTATGAGGCATATTTCCAAGGCTTGTCTAAATACTTTTATGCCATCATTGCCACCGAGTCTAAGAAGATTCAAGAGTTTGTAAAGGGGTTAAATATTTTTATTTAGCTAGCTCTTACCAGATGGTAGTGTATGGAGCATTATTTTAGAGTATTGTAGATCATGCTAAGGTGGCTGAGTCTATTCTTCAAGTATCTCAAGAAGGCTCTAAGAGGGTGCCATCAGGATAAGTTTAGGGGTCACACTCCTCCAGGTAGAGATTCTAGAGGTTTTCATGGGTTTCACAGTAGACCAGTGCACATAACTTTACAGGGTTCAGGTAGTAGGTCATCTGTTATAAAAGCTTTGGATGGTTATTCTAGCTCAACCATAACTCTGCCTGTTTAGTTAGGCCACATAGGTTTCTTTTTGTGTGATGAGGTTAACCATTTAGCCAAGGATTATTCTCTTTATATGTTCAGGGCTACTCCTATATCAGCTATTACAGGTAGAGATTCTACTAGAGGTGTGTGTGACAGATGTAGTGGTGCCCGTGTTGGTGATCGTGGGGCTAATCAATTAGTAGGTGGTCATGGGGCTAATCAATTAGTAGGTGGTCATGGACAACATTATGCTATACTGCTTTTATCATATTTGTATGGCTCAATTTTATTCTAGATGCCTTACATTGGGTTTTGTTAATAATTTTCTCATTTATATAAGTTTAGATGATAGGATTACTTGTCAAGGCTCTTCCGCAACAAGTTCCATCATGACCCTTGATTTTTGGATCGTGACAAGTAGGTTCCATCATGACCGAAAAATTGGGTCGTGATACATCTGTTGAATGCAAATACTTGACCAAAAGGGAGAACTATAATTCCAACTTTAGAACTATCAATATCAAATGGAACCCTCCCAATTGAGAGGGTTACAAGCTTAATACAGATGACTTTTGTATAGGGAACCCTGGGAAAGGAGGAATAAATAGAGTTATTAGAAACCATAACGGTAGATGGTTGTTGGGATTCTATAAGATCTTCCACCTAACCACAAATAATCACATGAAACTCTTGGATCTCAATAAGGGTATGAAACTGGTGGAAGAAAAAAACCTCCTTCCTACTGATATTAATATGGACTCTGTCTACTAAATGATGGTAACTTACACTATAATGTGAAAATTGATATATGCAGGTCAAGACTAAGAAGTCTAGGATGCCTAGGAGTGAAACACAACTATAGGGAGCAAAATAGGTCTGTAGATGCCATGGAAAAACAAGGGGCAAAGTTTGTAGATTTTAAAGTAACAAGACTTTTTGAAGTTCCACCGATGTATGCTACTAGTGCTGTTTGGACGGACATTATGGGAACTGATGTCCCATGGTTTTATAGTACTTACAATGCTTAAACTTGGAGAATATTCATGTCATTAAGGCTATTTTATTGGGCTTGATGTGTTTTTGCAGAAAACTAGGTTTTGGAAGCTAACTGGAAGAAAATGGAACAAAATGTGAAAAATTGGACATACTTTGGTACCTACTCCCCATAGGTACTACCTACTAGTTGTAAGTGGGTTCATATGTGTTAGAAATTGATTTCCAGATACAAGTTTGGTGGGGACTACCTATTGCCCCCACATAAGGAGCGTAGGTACCATCTACGACCCATAGGTGGGTCTGTAGGTGGTCACCGACACACTTTTCCCGAATTATTTCAAATTGAATTCTTATGATTTTCAGTTATCCTAAATACACTCCTATAATGTTTTTAGTCCTTATTATGTACGTTAGTCAAGTTTTCCTTTTTTGCTTAGGATTTGCTTTCTAGGGTTTTCATGTAATCTATAAATACCCTTTAGATATTGTTTAGTTAATAGATATGAGGATATGTAGAGATAGGCCCTTGGAGGCTAGTTTATGCCCTTTGGGGCTAAGCTTACACACCATACATTCTTGTATTCTTGTTATTGGTTTGTTATTCAATTTGAGACTTTGGGTTTTCTTTCATTATTGTGAGATTGATTCAGTAATATTGCATGTGGACTCCATGAATTATCTCATAACTAGGAGTGGCTAATTCCCTTATCTAGGGTCGTGAGAACCCTAGTGGATTAACAAAGTAGAGGAAGTGCCAATTTGTTCTAGATAAAGATTCTGGCATATATTGTGGTCTCCTTTAGTTTAATTGATTTCTTAGCGGTGGCCAATGTTATGATCTCGCCAGTATTTACTACGACCTCAAAAGGGAGGTAGAGCTTGAGAAAATGAGATCAAAATAGTGATTTGAAGTTAATTTCCAAAATAAGATTACCTGCACTACTACTTAAGATGTTTAACTTTCATCTAATCAACTTGAGAGTAATAGGAGATAGTTGAAACTGGGGTCCAAGACATTGGTTAGTATGGTGACACTCTGATACCGAGAGGAAATGAGTGAAATTCACCAAAGTATATGAGAGGTTGTTGGTGATACATAACTAGTCAAATCCTATATGCAAGGTATTGGAATAGTTCAACCATGCATGATGCATTTACGGAGTTAGAATTCAGGGAAAATACAAGCCTAATATTCGTCTTAGATTGAGTACAACCTCAAGTATCCAATTCTTGTTACTTTTTACTATTTTAGTGAATTCCCCTATTTACTTTCTGTACCTCTTGGTGCTTTCAACAAGTTCAAGCAAGATTTTTGACGTATCCACTGTGGGATCAATCCCAACCTAGTTGAGTCACTATATTTTGACAGCGACCACTTCATTCTTTAATTGGAGGTGTAGTTTGGGAAACATCAAAAACTTTTTTTGAAATAAGGATTAAGATTTATAATAGAAATCTTAAAGGAGATATCCCCAATACTTTTGTTTTATATCTTGGCTAATTTAGGAGGTGAGTTGTAAACTCTCTTTTTATTATTGAATGTCTAATACATAAAAAATTGAAATTAGTATGGACTAGGAGATCTTAGTAGCTTAAGGGGGTTAGTTACCTCATTTGCCATATTATTGGTGAGGGTTTGATTCTCTATAGTGTAATCCCCTTCTCAAACCCCTATTTTTTTAAAATAAAAAAATTAGTATGACTGACTTCATGTGATGTAGTAAAATATTTTAGTAAGGATGTTCAAATTTGAACACGTAAATATATTGCTCCATAGTATGATACTATTCTTTTAAAAAATAACTAATGCTAAGAAACATGCTCCCTAATATTTGTTACACATTTTTTATCATTGGGATACCTCGCTCAATTGACCCACCTTTCTGATGACATGATGGAGGAAGTACAATTATAGTTAAATCTTATCATAGTAGTGTGTTTGTATGAAAATTTTATGGATGTTGTTTGTCGTCAGATGTTATTACATATGTATAGTGTATACTGGCATTTGATTTAAAGATCTTTTTTAGCTGTTATAAACAACATATGCAAAAAAATTGTTTAATACTTTTGTATGCCATGAAGGAAGAATGTATCTATGAACCAATTTATTCAAAAAATAAAATAGTGTAAATATAAAAAAGATAAACACTAGAGCCTTTTCTTCTGAAGTTGTGATCATAAATAGTGGACACCATATAAATATATTTTTTATTAGATATTTATATTTGAAGTTTATTATGTACATAAAATATATTTCACAAACTATTACTACACATTAGATTATGACTGTTATGGAGGGTAAATTACAAATGGTATACCGCTATAGTAAATGTCATTTCCATTTTAAATATAATATTGATCTAGATAAGTAAAATATAAACATGAAAAATTAGTCTAAAAAGATTAGACCATTATAATTAAATGTTATTATATCAACTTACTGTTATAATAAAATTTGATTGTAATTTCTTAAAAGAAGGGGGGGGGGGGGGAATATAACCTCACACGTCATTTTTCATCCAAATTGTTGTAAAGAAAGTTATGAGTTAAGTTATTTCCACTGTCCATTCATAACTTTTATGAATATATTAACTGTTGATTTTAGATCTTGCAAAAAAACCCAATAACTCTCAAAAATAGAAAAAAATATATAGTTTAACTTCTAATGGAACTTTAAAAGTGAATTTAGTCAATATTGAATTATACATGAAAAAATCCGACATATTTACCTTTTAAATTTTTTTGGTTAATGAAAAAATGTTATTAACCAAATCACAAATATGTTTGATTAGCTCTTTGGACTAAAAGCTAGCATCTTACAAAAAAAATATCAAAACTAAATTATAACTCTAAAATCATCACCACATTTAACACACAACTACTACCAATATAGAAATTCTAAACACAATTAGTAAGCTATTTAGAGACCCCAACATTGCAATCCATTTGGTCTACTTAGGTTCATTTACCCTTTTTTTTGTTTGTAAATACGAAGCCGATTATACTACTTTGGGTTTGTCATTGGAGACTGTATTTATCCATCTAATCTTATCTTCCCAAGGCTCAATAGTCCTTTATAATTCCATTCATTCCAACAGGACTTGCCAAATATATTTTGACTACAGACAATCAAAATAAAGATGATGCAGTCTCAATAGCATTAGTTTCATAGAGGACACCTTGGGAAACTTAATTGCCCATTTAATGAGTCTTTCCATAGTAGAGAGTCTACCCTATAGTGTGAGCCATAGTATAAACTATTGTCTGGAATCACTCTTTTTGTAAGTAGTAGTTTTTTATAGCGAAACTTAGGATATTATGGGAGGAATAAGTAATATGCTTTTTCAATATTGAATCTAGAATTCTTCTCAAAAGAATTATGTTTTTCCATCCAAGTTCTATAAGCACTTATTCATTTCTATCCAACAGAAAAACAACCCTAGGTCTTGTTGAAAGGGTGAAGACAAGCAGTTCCCAAATCACCGACGCACACAGTAGTGAGAGAGAGCAGTAAAATATTTTGATTAATTATACGAGCCTTTGCATGGTATGGATTGGTAATACATGCTTTTATATGGATCCTATTTGTGCATGTTATTGGGCTATAAGGTGCCAATAGATTTTAAATATTATTCACGATATTTGAAATTTATGAAATTAACGAGGAAAATTAAATTATGCTTGACTATTTTATGCCCATGAAAAAAAAAATATTTTATTTGAATTTTGTAAATATGGAATGAAAAATTATGATTGGAGCACTTTTCAAATTTCAAATCTAGCTTGAATTTGGGCTGGTTAAAAGTTTTTATATCCAAACTCATTTAAAAATAAAAAAATTGAGAGTAGAGAAAGGAAAAATTGTGTCATTAGAATTTGGTTTACTAAAGTCGGCGTGTCCCAAGGGTACGAGGTGTGAGAATTTCATTAATATCATTGGAATAGGTGCGTAAAAGACACCGATAATTAAATTTGAAGTAGAAAATTTTGGTATGGACTAATATCATCCAATGTAGTAATTATTCTACTATAGTAGCGCTGTGTCAGCAGCATGCAAGCCACTATAGCGGGGCACCAGGTGTAATGACCAAACTTTTGGTGATTTATTTGAAATATTTATTTTTTTGTTCCGTCGTTGTATTGTGCTATTTAGTGCAAAAATAATTGACATGATTTACAATATATTTCGGTGTTGTTTATGTGAGATTGTGATATTTGATGGTCTTAAAGGCTTACTAGTTGATTTTTGTCAACAACTTGTGATCTGTGCATCGGATTGAAAAACAGACTACACTAGAAGATTTGAAATGTCAATTTTAGATTGATAACGCAGTTGGTGCAATTTTATAGCTTTTATATCTCATTTCGATCCTTAGTTCAAAACATTGTGAAATTGGATCCCGAGTGTTAAATTTATGAAAAGAATAGTTTTTTTTCAAAATTCTAATATAATCATTGAGTTTGGAGCATCGAATTTTATAGGGTAACATACTTCGTTTGCATTCTTGGGATTTCAGATGATTTCTGAGGGGTTTGCTTCCAAGTCTCCATAGTTGGTGCACCACTCAGCTGGTGTAGCCGCTAAATCTCCACTTTGGCCACTTTAATAGCCGGCTACCAGTTGGGCAAGGGCACTTTAGCGAAACTCATCTAATTTAGGGTAGGGCGCTAAAACAACAATTTTTTGCTTTAGCGGACTAGCATGCTAAGCGGGTACCACTAAAGTAATACTTGACAGCCTTAGCGGCACCTGATATCTGGGTATAAATAATCATTTTCTCAATTTTTCTTCACCATTTTTGAGACTTGGATCTTGGAGATTGAATTTTCAGGCATTTTCATCCATTTCTAAGCTTAGGTAAGCTCTAGACTCCTATTTCAACAACTTTTCTTTAATTTGATCATTTAAATCTTATTTAAACTCGTACTTTTAGGTGGAATTTAGAGATTTTGTATCGGAAGGCCCAAATAATAATTTCATTGATTCAAACCCTAATTTCACTCAGTTTTCACTTGGGTTTTCTTCTATGACTTCCTTTAATCTTGAGAAAAATATTTTTGGAAAAAAATTCCAATTTTACCCTTTTTTTTCAAAAATTCATTTTGGGGGTCTATTTTGATCTCATTTCAAAAGTGGAAAATATAAGTATTATTTTCTTTCTTTTGACATGTTGATTCTATATTGTATATTTTAGTTGATTTTGGGTCCATGCGTGAGGTGAAATCTCAGTAATAAAGGCTTGATTGCTCCAATTTTGGCATTCAAGGTACGTTATGGCTTAAGTTTCTTCCGATTGAGTTGAGTAGTCAATAATAATGTAGAAACGTGCTATATTTATGTGGTTCTATTATGGAAAATTTTTAGGTGATTAATATGCTCGTGTGGGGGCCTATGTGGATAATATTTAGTGGTTTTAAGACATTATATGCTATGTGTGATTGTGCGGGATCATATATAATGTTGTTGAACTGGTAATGATATACATACATTTGGTTACACTTTTTTTTGGTAGAAAAAGTCTAGATTTTGAGATTTATGTGGTTTCAATGACAATTTTGTTGCATGTTTTAGTTGATGGTTTCTGGATTATATTGGATCATGGATGGTTCATTAATTAGAGTGGATTTTTGGCCATATGGTTGGTATATTGGATATCCTCAATTTTGTTGGTTGTAAGCATTGTATTCTCATATCATATTCATTCATAAAACATTGGTAACACTATGAAAATACTTGAAACACTAGTGATTTCTAATAGAAAATGACATATCTTTAAAGACCCTCTGCCGATGTATGTGCTAGAGAGGAGTTATGGGTATTATTATTAGATGTTTGTTGTATATAGGTTGAAAAACCCTCTAAGGGTCATACCTGGGAGCAGAGCTTGGTAGGTTTGGGTTGATGAACCTCCTATGGATCTTGCGCCCGTAGCTCAACTTATTAGGTATGTACAGAGGTTTTGAATAACCTTTTGCATCATTATCATCATCATGATCATCATCATATTTATTGCATTCCTATACTGTGCTTATTCTTTGATTGTTATCCTATTCTTGACTTAATATATGTCTATTTATTCTATCTTCTTATACTTATATTTGGTGTATGTGTATATTTGTTCGTCTTTCCCCTAGCTGTATTTGTTATATATGCATATAATAAAACTATTAGTGGAGATGGTATGGGCTACCATTTGAGACATTTTCTAATTACAAGTAACTTACTCATAGTTTGCATTTATATGCTTCATTTTTTTCTTTACTCAGTCGGCTTATGATACCTATTAAGTATAAATAGACCATACTCATCCCTACTGCATCCTTTTAGTATAGATCCAGGCATGCGTGTACCGTATGAATAGCTGATTCAGGCTATATTTAGAGTCTATTTGATGTAGTGGTTGATCTATGCATCCAAATTTGACCACTACCTTTCTTGTTTAGACTATGTCTTATTTGTATTTAGAGATAGAGTTGCTCCTTTTGAGATGTACTATGTATATTTTGACTTTGATTTGTCTTATTGATTTCTTCACAAGCATGAGCAACTAAAACCCCATAGCTAGGGTTGTAGAAACCCTGGCGGATTGACAAAGTAGGGGTAGTGCTGTTGTTTTTCTGAACCGATACCTATGCATGCATTTCTTTATCTTTATTATAATAGGTTTTAATGGGTGCACATGTTAGGATCCCGCCTTGATATTGCTTTTTACTCTAAAAGTCAAGTAGTGACTAGGAAAAGATGAAGACAACAGCAACTTAGAGTTTAACTGTCGATCCATACTTCTAAGTTTTTCCTAAGTAAGTTAGTTATAGTCTATTTAATAACTAAAAACTCAAAAGGTAATACTTTATTGGGATTAAGATAAGGGTTAGTAAGGAGACATCCTGAGACTCGGAAGGTAAAGGGTGAAATCCTTCTGCTCGTCCAAAAGACTGCAGAAGGTACATAACTTATCGAGTTTTGATGCAAAGTATTAGGTTGGTTAAATAAAGCATGATAAGCCTACTTAGTTGAGAATCTAGGGGAACATAATCCTAGTATTCACCTATGACCGATTACAATCGAAGTTGATATAGTTACCTGCTCGAGATTACTAGACAACCCCACCCCTTTTACTTTTTTGTTCTGCTCACGAACTACAACTGCTGAGATCTATGATTCCATGTGTTCCCTTGGGATTCAACCCCAACCTTTGTTGTTTTACTATATTTTGACAGTGATCGTATCATTATCTTCTGAGGGAAGGTGTAGTTTGGATGTCTTTCATACCTTATGTTCTAAGTCATATTTCACTTTTTTTTTGCACAGATGGTAAGGACTATATCCAGTGAGGCTAGAGATGTGGATCTATTATCTGAGGAAAAAGCCCTATCTAGAAAGCAAGTTGCAAGTCGTAGTTAGGATCAACATAGAGCATGTGCATGAGGATCTTCCCCATTTAAATATATCACTAGGGGACTATTCTTTGAGCGTCTCAGGGAGGCGCTAAGAAGATGCCTTATCAGGTAGTAAGTCTTCTGTTTTAATAGCTTCGGGTGGTTGTCCTAGCTTAGCCGTACCTCTTTCTGTTGAGTCAGGCCACAAGGCTTGCTTTGTGTGTAGTGAGGCTGGCCATGTGGCCAAGGATTTTCCGTATCGATTTTTCAAAGCTACTCCAATATTGATTGTGAGAGGTAGAGGTTCTAATAGAGATGTGAAAGGCAGAGGTAGTGGTGCCCTTGGTGGTGGTCCCAGGACAGAAGTAAAGGCCTCTGATGCTATTATTACTGGAATTTTCCATATTTGTTTTAGATCTACATCTGTGTTATTTTAACTAGAATCAACTTTCTCTTATGTGTCTGCATAGTTTGCTTTGCGTTTTGATTCTGCTTATGAGCCTCTTGATATTCCTAGTAGTGTTTCTACCACCGTATAAGACTCTTTAGTGGTAGATCGTGTGTGCTAGTCTTGTGTGATAAATTTTATGTGGTATGAGGGCCGGGTAGATCTAATTGCCCTTGTATGGTAGATTTGATATAATCTTGGGTATGGATTGTTAGCTCTTTAACATGTTATCATAGATTATTATGCTAAAATCGTGACTTTAGCTTCCCCGGGTGTGCCAAGGATAACTTTGATGGGTATACTTTATTCGAGTTCTAAGAGAGTTATATCTTTCCACTAGGGTGGTCATTTGGTTTACAGGGGATGCATGTCTTATTTGGCTCATATTAGTAATACTAGTACTGCTTTACCTTATTCCTTAGATTCTTTCTGTGGTTCATGAGTTTGTGGATGTTTTCCTTATGGATTTTCCTATTATCCCTCTAGATGGTGATATGGAATTTTCTATTGATGTTGAGCCAAGAACCAAGCCTATTTCTATTTCTTCTTATATGATGGCCCCAATAGAATCAAAGAAACTGAAAGATCAGTTGTAGGGGTTATTGGATAAGGGATTTATCTGACCTAGTGTATCACCTTAAGGTACACCTATCCTATTTATGAGGAAAAGGAATGGGTCTATGAACATATGTATTGATTATTAAAAGTTGAACAAGCTGACAGTTAAGAATAAGTATCTTTTTCCTCTTATTGATAATTTGTTCAGTTAGTTTCAGGGTGCTTTGGTGTTTTTGAAGATTGACTTGAGATTCAGGTATCACTATTTGAGGATTAAGACTTTGGATATTCCAAAGACAACCTTTTGGACTCGGTACGGTCATTATGAGTTCTTGGTAATGTCGTTTGGGTTGACCAATGCTCCAACCGTGTTCATAGAGTTGACAAATTGAGTATTTTGATCATACCTCAACTTGTTTGTCATTGTAATTATAGATGGTATCTTGGGTTATTCCAAGAATGAGGCCAATCACAAACGCATTTGCAAATTTTTGTTCAGAGATTGATGGCTTAGAAGTTGTATGGTAAGTTCTCCAAGTGTGAGTTTTGGTTAGAGTTTATCTCTTTCTTGGGTCATATGGTGACCAAAGATGGTATTATGGTCAATTCAACCAAGATTGCAGAAGTTTGCGATCAGGCTAGGCCTACTTCTCCTATCCATATTTGAAGTTTTGGTTGTTTAGAGGGCTACTATTACTGTTTTATTGAGGGCTTTTCATCTATTGCAGGTCTGTTGACCAAGTTGACCCATAAGAAGATTTTTTTTTCAGTGGTCTGATACTAGTGGGTTAAGCTTTCCAAATCTCAAGGAGTTGTTGACTTTGGCTCCTATCTTATGCTAGCCCAGGGAGGGGGGGGGTTTACCATCTTTTGTGATGCTTCAGGTATTGGTTTAGGTGATGTGTTGATTCAAGAGGATAGGGTTATTGTGTATGATTCTCGTTAGTTGAATCCCCTTGAGAGGAATCACCCTTCTAATGATTTGGAGTTGTGCGTGGGTTTTTTGGCTTTAAAGTTCCAGAGGCACTACTTGTATATAGTCCGTTGTGATATTTTCTCGTATCATTATAAACCTTAGTATTTCTTTACCTAATGATATGTTACTATGAGAAGAGCCAAAGAGCCATTGGCTTGAGTTGCTAAAGCATTATGACTTGACGATTCTCTACTATTCGAGCAAGGTTAATTACCCGAGCCGACCTAGGGGCTTATCGTAATGGGTGTCCCAAGTCTGAACGGGACCGGAGAACTCCCCCATTACTCAACCCAACCTCCATCCGCCTGCCTTAAGTTAGCTAAATTTCAAACATCTAATAAGATAACGTAGTTGGACAGGGACTGACTTTAGGATAAATCTATTCCTAGACCGACCCCACCAAGCTATCCTGTCCACCAAACTGGGCCGACTAAATCGACTGAGCCAAACAAATACTAAATCAAGGGCCATAAACTAGGACATAATCAAATGGGTTCTAAGACATAATATAATTAATCCCAAAATGAAATACGATGGAACACTAAGAAATTATGTCCAAGATTCTTAGAAATTCTTCCTTGCTTAAGATTCTTAAACTCCTCTATCCTTGCTTATCTCAGCTTATGAGGAAAGAAACCATCCAGAAAAGAACTAGAAAAGGCATCCCATAAGGATGACTCCTCCACATCACCTCTATCTCAATCCCACTCCTTGTACCATTGGTACACAATATCTTTGAGCTGATAAGTTGGAAATTTTACACCTTCCACATTAGTAGCCTGCATTACCCTAAATATCTTATCCATTTCATCCATGAAAGCCTAGGGATCCTTCTCTGTCTTCACACTAGTTAAAATAGAAGGATTCATCTTTATAAACTGGCCACCCCATGTGGCCTCATTAGACAATCCACCAAATGTTTGCTGCTCAACCTGAGCAGTAACAAACTGAATAATGAAATGAACAGATTGGAAAAATTTTGCATTAGCCACCTCACCCTAAGGAGGACTAGTAGCAACCGGAGTAACGCCATATAAACCAGGGATAGGACCCTGAGATCAAGGATGAACTCCAAATATAGGACTATCCCATCAACATTGTCCCTAGATGGTACTGAAGAGTTTTCTCGTGTTTCAGATCTATGAGTCATGATCTACAAGACAAACAAATAAGGATTAAAGGAGATTCCAGAACCTAGACTCCAAGATTGAAAATAGAGTACCAAGAAAGTGAAACATTCTAAATACCCTATAGTCTCTCTCTTCTGAGTTTGGTGCGCTACACACCCCTAAAAGAGAATCTACTACACACGACTTTGTGGACTCCTAATTTACTATAAACCTAAATCTCTGATACCAACTTGATACGATCCGACCCGACGACTTGTCGTAATGGTCATCCCAAGTCCAACCGGGACCGGAGAACATCCCCATTACCCAACCCAACCTCTAGCCGCCTACCTTGAGTTGGCTGAATTTCGAACACATAACAAGATAGTGCAAATGGACAAGGAATGACTTTGGGATAAGTCTATTCCTAGATCGACTTGACCAAACCATCCCGTCTGCCAAGCTGGGCCGATCAAACCAACTGAGCCAAACAAATACCAAATCAAGGGCCATAAACCAAGCCATAACCAAATGGGTTCCAAGACATAATATAATTAATCCCAAAATAAAATACGATGGAACACTGAGAAATTATATCCAAATGGCGTCATCCCTAATACCAATGCCAATATTATGGCTGATATTACTAACGATCTCGCCCATACCAACCATAGTAGTCCTACAAAAGCTTCTAACCAAATAAATACAAACATCACGTTGGGACATGCCCCCAACTATAGCCAAAACAAATATCCATAAATAATCAAGAGTATGAAATAATATCCATTAAATTGAGCCTTCTGAATAGATGGAAGCTCACCATTTAAATCCAAAGCTGACCTCCGAGTGTCCAAATGCTAAGCAAGAGGAGTAGAATGGCCTATTCCTGTATCGTGTGGGGATACAGCCGCCCGAAGACGGGTTAGCAAGTGAATGCTAGCATGAACTCAGTATAAAGATAAAGTAATGCCATTTCTAAAACCAAGTAAAACCATCTATATGCATACAAACCATACATACACACACACATAAATATATATATAACCATGCTGGGAAAATGAATCGGGTTTAGCATGCCATTAAAATCTTTACCTGGTCTGTGTAGATTTGTCGTCCTAAAATCATCCATGGGCTATATAGGTTTAGCTCCTGAGAACGCCCAAGCGCACACGCAAGTGTACGTGGTCTACCAAGTGATATAGTGGCCTTTAAGAAAGCTGAATATCGCTGCCACAGAGACTTGATTTGGCAACGATTTAATTTTAGTTCACCATCTAGATTAATTTAGTGCAAAAATAACTAAAAAGAGAAATTTGAATTTTTGTAAATAAAAAAGATAAAATAAATAATGCGGAAAAATAAATTCTTGGAACAATCAATGGAGAAATGCCCAGGGTTAAAGCACTCCGAACAATCATACTATGCTATTGAATCTCATCCGCTAATTTACTTATCTTGGTTGTTGATTCGTAGGATTAATTGCATGATCATGGTTTCCCAACCTATAATCTTTTACCTAATTTGGACATTACAACTACATCATTGAGTAGGGATGTAATAATCCAATTAAGTTAATTAAAGCTATCATCCTACATATGAATCAAGTAAGGCATCTAAGTACATCTCTATCCTAGATGCTAAGTTTAATTTTTATTTTATAAAAGAATAAAAACTCAAACTTTGTTTATTCCCATGTTCTATCTCCCTCTTTCCACTTCTGAGATCAAAAGGTCGATAATATATATATTTTATGGGTGATCAATTCATAAAATAATTAAAATAAGAATAAACAGACAACCAAATTTGATAAGCAAAATTAACGAAATTAATCCAAAACAGTACTGCTCATGTTCTTTGCTTTAACCACCAAAAGGAGGTTTTTAGCCACTAATATTCATAATCACGATTCAAATATTTAAATACATGATATGAAAAATTAAAGAATAAAAATAAAATTAAAAACTAACAAATCGTATAGTGGCTCCGCAATTTTTCTTCAAAAACAGTTCCAGCCGTCCCCTCCTAATTATTTTCCTGTCCAGTTGTTTATATATGTTTTCAAAATTGTTGCCAACTTTCCATCAACTTCTCCACTCATGCATATATATTATAATATAATACTCCCTCCGTTTCAAAATAGTTAGCCTTTTATGACTTAACACTTCCCTTAAGAAAACATTTATTAGAGGTTTATTTTATCAAATTAACCTTATTAATTATGCTTTGAAAATATAAATTTGAGTAAATATACTTTGTTTATTCATTTAATATTGAGGGTAGTATTGAAAGAACATAACAAAATACTTTTGATTTCATCAAAAGGGACAACTAAATTGAAACAAATATTTTTAGAAAGAGGGTTAACTAAAATGAAATAAAGGAAGCAATAGCCTAATAATCCTAATATGTGTAGGATTGAAATGTTTGCACGTGACCCAAGGCAAATAATCTCACCAACCGCTTCTTTGTTTGTGTTGTGTCGGGAACTTTTTGAATTTGCAATGTTTGATTTCAGCAACGCGATGCGTCGTCTTCGCGTCGCTGTACTGGAATTGACACTGAAATTTTTTTTCAAGTGTAAACTGTGTGTTCATTGATGCGACGCATTGACTCATTGAATTTTACTTCCAAAATTTTGGTTAAGTGTTGAGCATCTTATCCTTTGTCCATGCCTTTTGTAGTGTATTTTCAATGAATTTTTGACCTCTTTCTCAACAATATATCACTGTATTCACCTTACAAAGCATTCTAAAATATCATACACCACAAATCAAAGATCAAAACAACACAATATTCTCAATAACAAATTAAAACAACAACTTGAATAAGGCAAATTTGTTAGGGTTTTTACCCTGATATTCGTACATAAATTGAGTTTTACTTTTTTCTTGTAAGGAAAATAAAAGTAACCATGAATATTTTTACTTTTCCTGAAAGAAAAATAAATTTTTTTCCTTATTTGGCAAACCTCTTTCTTGGAGGAAAGGTTTTGGACATCTATAAATAGAAGTCCCCTCTTCTCAAACAATAATAGAATAGCATCCACAATGTAGTCTTTTAAGATTTTCGTTTAGGGGGAGATTTTCTCTCTTATTAGTTTTATGCTTTTAATATTAGGTTTTATATGTAGGCCAATTGGCCAAATCATCTAATAAAATTATGTTTTTAGTATTATTTTTCGTTGGCATCTTATTTATCATCTCATAGTTTGCAACTAATAGCTTCCCCATGACGCCCTCTTGATTTCGAACCCAACAAAATTTGCAATGATCTTTCACTTATTATTCTGACTCTTGACTTAATCAAATTAAACTTTGCACATTAAAAACAAGTTATCACACTCATAATTACACCATTAAAGTATTTGGAACAAATTAAACACATTAGAATTCAACGAGACCCACTAGACACAACTAGCTCAAGCTAGTAAAACTAGTTTTCTAGGTTGAACTCTAAATTATTCAATTAATTACAAACTTGTTTTAAAAAATACTTTGGACATTGTAAATACACACTTGGACACTTAAATGCTTATTTATATCAATATGAACACATTAAGCACTCAAATTGCTCTCCAAATAAGGAAAAATAATCTAGAATAATAATACCAAAATGTATAAACCACCTCAGATCGTCCTCGAACAACTCTTCACTCTAAGCATAAAAAATCTGAGGTGACGCTACACTTCTACTAAATGTAAGACACTTAAGCTAGTACTATAATGACTACACAGAATGCAAGTTTTTATACAAAGCACGCTATTTACACAATTGATAGCTCATGAACACTACTCCAAAACATCCCACCCTTAAGAATTGACTCACCTAATTTGCAAACTCATCCATATTGCTCAATCAAGGACATAATACAAATCACCCACATTCATCAAACATGTGCCCTTACAATAAGAGAGTTACCCATAATCACTCACAATAATGTAATTTATAACGTAATGTGTGCACGAATCAAATTATGCTCACTCTCACAAAGAATTAACAAGTTACACATAATGAATCATAGGCTTGCCCTTAGTGTAATGCTCCACTAATTGTCAAATGTAAATTTTAGGAGCAATTTGGACTTTTTTGGGTTGTAATGTAGGCTAAGGGACGAGTAGAAACTATTTGGGAATTGTAACTATCCTCTCTAAGCGCTTTAATACACTACATTAAATAATTAAAATCAATCTCCAATAATTAAATTACACTATTTTTTTCTACCCCCTTCTTTTATTTTTGCCCCATCTCTTATAAGCATTTTCATAAACACTTGGTGGACATATAGTTTACTACCACAAAAATAATTTTTTTTTCTCTTTTTTCACAATCATGACCATATTTCTAACATCATTTATGTCATATCCATCCACCACAAATCAATTATAAACACCAATAACTGTTACTTTGGGGCATCAATTTCACCTTTTCTTCTTCAATTTCTCAAACTCCTTACTAATTCAATTTTTTTTTCAATAAAAGAACTTAGGAGCCTTTTGGATCAAATTATGGTCCATCAAAGAAGGGAATTAGGCTACATAGAAGGTTTCCAAAGAAAAAGCTAAAGGCTCAATGGGAATTAACTAGTATAATGCACAAAGGTAGGTCAAAAAGAAGGTAAAAATAAGGTTATCAAAGAAATGCCTATATTATCTCCTAAACCCACATTCTTTGTTTCGCTTCAACACACACCAGGCAAGTTCAAGACATCACATGTAATAAAAATATACAAAATACCTCACAACATATGGCACATGCTCAACTCAATAGGATCATCATAGACTTATAACCAATAATAGCATGAATTCAAATTTAAGCCGAAAATTATAAGAGTCATAAACATGAGCCTAGAAGTCTCAAAAATAGCAATTCACTCAATTCAATATGCTTTTACAAACAAACCCATTTGCATCATGTAATAAACATAGCACCAACAAGAATATCTCACGTATTCCTATTCTAAATTTTTTTAAATTGAGCCAAAATTTGAGAATTTTTCCACCCTACAGTTAAAAATCTACTTTGTCGCCAAAGTGAATTTAAAAGTAAAAAGATAGAAATACTCCCTGAGGTCTCTAGGCCTAGCTAGTAGCACCTTTACACATAAAGGAGATCTATGGGACCCCACACTCATTCTTTGACATGCTTCCAGATCAAGTTTATGGTACTTAGACTTTCCATTAACCTGTGACTCAACCAAAAATAAAAACTACATGAAATAAAAACTAAAAACTAAAAATAAAACATACCTAATTAACTTAGGTTGCCTCCCAAGAAGTGCCTAATTTAGTGTCACGGCATGACCCATCTCAACTCAACCATATTCCGTCACCCTTTTACCCTTTTTTGGGAGCTATTTTTTCACTCTTTCAGACCTCTTTTACCTTTCAACATGTTGGAAAATGGTGGTTTCATCTTAGGCCACTCAACTAGGTAGTCGGAAGAGGTCTTTAGTGGCTTAGGCACCCCACACTCATCCTTTTCCAACACATTGATCATGCATAAATCTGTATAGAAGGAATTCTTAATGAGGGTCTTGTAAATATCAAATACCATCTCTTCATAATCTACCCTCATCTTGAGTGTGCCTTCTCTAACATCAATCAAAGCCCCTCCGGTCTCTAAGACTGGGCGTCTCAAAATAATTGGTACTTGTTCGTCTTCCACAAAATTAAGAATAAAAAAGTTAGCAGGAATAACAAATTTACCAACCTTTATGAGTATATCCTCAATTATCCCTTTTGGATATGCCATAGAGTCATCTGCTATCTGCAAAATCACAGTGGTCGATCTTAGCTTTCCCAAGCCCAATTTTTCAAACAGAGATAGGGGCATCAAATTTATACTTTTACCTAAATCACTCAATGCGTGAACATCTTTACTCCCAATTTGAATAGGGATGGAAAACTTCCCTTGATCTTTCAATTTCTTAGGGATTTTTTGTGTCATGATAGTGTTACACTCTTTAGTGAATGTTATTGCTCCCACATCTTGCAATTTTACCTTCTTCGCCACCACATCCCTCAAGTACTTTGGCATACTATGCAAAACATCTAGCAAAGGTAAATTTATATGCAACTCTTTGAATGTGTCACTAAACTTTTTGAACAATGCATCCTCCTTTGCTTTTATGTACTTTTGAGGGAAGGGTAGTGGCAGCCACTTCTTCACTTCTTCCATAACCACTTTTTCCTTCAATTACTCAGACTTTCTTGAATTTTTAGCAACTTCATCGGGAACCTGTTTGGTCACTATATCATCATCAACCTTTTTTGTTGCCTTGGGAGGTTCTCCTTTAAGATCTTTACCACTTCTCAAGGTGATTGCCATGACTTGCTTTGGATTTTCTGTATCAGTAGGCAGACTACCTTGAGGATGGGTATTTAGCGCTTGTTGTATCTGCCCAACTTGCAACTCTAAATTTCTATGGGCCACTTTCTGATTCTGTAATTCTGCCCTTTGACTGTTCAGATTCGTAATTAATTATGTTTGACTCGCTAAGAGTTGTTTTATCATCTCTTCCATATTTTTTGTTAACTGATTCGATTGGGCCTGTGGCTGTGGGGTGTTCCATAACTGATTTAGTGGTTGACTTTTCCACTTTATGTTGTAGGCATTACCATAATTCGGCCTTTAAGCTTTTCCTACATACATCACAGATTCTGGATTTGAAACACACATGGTAGCTGCATAACTACTATTTCAGCATACTTAATACCAACATTTAACTTGTTGGATGACATTGACTGTGGTTGTAGGTTGTTTTGCTCCCAACTTTAAGCTGCTGAATGATGTGTTGATCAAATTCTACAATACACAAACCTGAGCTGATAGGGCAGTGAATTGCTCCACCTCCAATACTTCCGCAATTCTTTTTGTTGCACTTCTGGAATCTGAATGTCACTCTGGATTTCCTTGTACTATGCGGTTCAATAATGTGTACAACTCATCATAAGTTACCTTCAATGCTTGACCACTTGCGGTTGAATCTAGAAAAATATTTGTATTGTGATCAAGAGTTTCTACAAAAGTGTGAGCAAGCACCTCATTCGACTGTTGATGATTTGGACAATCCCAAAGAAGGGCCTTGAAGCATTCCCAAGAATGATAGAGGTTTTTATCAGGTTTCTATTTGAAGTTAACTATCTCACTGCGAAGTCTCACAGTCTTGCTTGATAGAAAAAATCTTATGAGGAATCTTCTAGCTAAGTTATCCCATGTTGTGATTTAACTGGATGGATCTGCATTCAACCACCTCTTTGCTTCCCCCAATAGAGAATAGGGAAACAGTGTCAGCCTCACATAATCTGTACTCACCCCAATCGGAATGAATGTGTCATTAAGCTCAATAAAATTCTGCAAGGGGACTTGTGGATCATCATGTGAAAGCCCTGCAAATTGTTCACTACTAATAAGAAGCTGCAGCATATGGTGTTTCAACTCAAAATTCCCCCCAGCTACCGGTCTTTGAATTGGGGAAGTCAAGTTCATCGGAAGTTGGACTTCCACTTCCCTAACCTTCCTACTAGCTGCTTGTTGTTCAGCCATAGGAACAATATGCTTTTGTTCTTCTCGAATTTGCGAAATTCTTGGGAGAAGGAGTGCTTCTCTCCTGCGTCAATGGTAAAGCTGCTTAGGTTCCAAGTTTGGTTCAACCAACTCCCGATTCCTTGCCAGCTTATTATCCTTTTAACCCATTTCCTGCAAATCACAAAAACAAGACCAAGCGTAAAAACACCAAATAAATCTAAAAGTAAAAGTAAAATAAACAATTGCTAAAATACAAGTCTCCGACAATGGTGCCAAAAACTTGACAGCACCCAAGTACACACGCAAGTGTACATGGTCTACCAAGTAATACAGTGGCCTTCAAGAAAGCGGAATATCGCTCCCATAGAGACTAGATTTGGCAACGATTTAATTTTAGTTCACCGTTTAGATTAATTTAATGCAAAAGTAACTAAAAAGAGAATTTTGAATTTTTGTAAATAAAAAAGATAAAATAAATAATGCAGAAAAATAAATTCTTGGAACAATCAAGGGAGAAAAGCCCAGGGTTAAAGCTCTCCAAACAATCATACTATACTATTGAATCTCATCCGCTAATTTGCTTATCTTGGTTGTTGATTCATAGGGTTAATTGCATGATCATGGTTTTCCAAACTATAATCTTTTACCTAATTTGGACATTACAACTACATCATTGAGCGGGGATGTAATAATTCAATTAAGTTAATTAAAGCTATCATCCTACGTATGAATCAAGTAAGGCATCCGAGTACATCTTTTTTCTAGATGCTAAGTTTAATTCTTTATTTTATAAAAGAATAAAAACTCAAACTTTGTTTATTCTCATGTTCTATCTCCCTATTTCCTTTCCCGAAATCAGAAGGTCCACAATATATGTATTTTATGGGTGATCAATCCATAAGATAATTAAAACAAAAATAAACAAACAACCAAATTTTGATAAGCAAAATTACTGAAATTAATCCAAAATAATAGTATTTATGTTCTTGACTTTGAGATATGTATAAGAGTTAGAGTTATAGTTAGAGTTATAGAATTAGAGTTAGATTTAAAGTTAAAAAATTACCTACAAAAATATTAAATTAATTATGCGAAGACCATTTAAAAATAGAGAAGCTTTTAGAAAAATAAAAGAATCATTAATTAGTAATTATTCAGAATATATAAGTCTAAATAAAATAAAAGAAAATCCACAAAAACTAGCATATTTAATTACATTAATATCTAGTATTGAATCAAAATTAATAACACATTTAAAATCTAGAAGAATGAAATATATACCGCCTAATTATAATAAGATTAGATTTAGATATCCACCAAGATATTATAAATATAATTTAAAATGAATAAAATACAACAATATAAAGAATTAAGACAAATTATCTCTGAAAAACGTAAAGAATTAAAAATAAGAATAGAAAGACTAAATTATAATATATTTGCCGGAGTTAGTAAAAATTCAATAAATACACAAAAAGATGAAATATCAAAATTAGAATCACAAATAGATAGCTTAGAATATATATATCAACATGAACTATTCACAATAAAATGAATAAAGAAGAATTTATAATAGATGAAAAAATATATGAAAATTACGAAGGATCAAAAATAAAAATAGTATTTTCTAATCTAGGACGAAGATATAAGAAAATAGGTGAACATTTATATTTAATGTTAAAAAAAGAAGAATTAAAATTAGAAGATAAATTAACAGCAATGGTAAGAATAGAAAAAGAAAATGAAGAGATAGATAGGAAAAAAGAAATAGAAAAAATAAAACAACAAACTACGGAAGAAATACGAAAAATAGAAGAAACCAAAAATAGTAGAATTGCTGAATTAGAAAAAGAATTACAAATGTTAAAAGAACTGTATGAACAAAGACAGAAAGAAAAAGAAGAAAAAGATAGAGAACAAAAATTACTAAATGAGATAAATCAATTTAAGGAAAAATTAGAAATAAAAAATGAAGAGTTAGAAATAAATAATATAGATATTGAAGAAACAGATAATTATGAGTCCGAAGATAGTGAAACATATACAGAAATATTAACAAATACAAAAAATTTAGAAATCAGTGAAGAACAAAATATTAATGAGGAAAACTTAGAAAATACCCAAACAGAAATAAATACTCTTGATAAAAAAGAAAATGAAAACATAATACCTAAAACAACAGAAATAACAAAACCCATATATTATAAAAATAAGTTTAAAAAATATAATGAATATAATAAATGGATACCAAAACAAATAGTAAATAAAAATTATAACTTTTTAGATCTAGACTGTGTAATAGATATAGAAAAAACAATACAATTATGGACAGGATATATGACAAAACAATTATTAGATAATAATATAAATATAACAGATGCACCGGAATATATAGAAAAAACATTAATAGGATCAGTAAAACTATGGTTTGCAAATCTAACCGAAAATAGCAAAAAAGTATTAAGAACTAATAAACCTATAGAAGGAACATCATCGACGACAACTAAACTATCACCTATAGAACTATTAAAAAAATATGAAACAGCTATAAAATATGAATTTGGTAGTACGACAACAATCGAAGAAGAACAAAATGAAGAAAAAGATACAAATAGAAATTTAATGTTAAAATTAGCAATATGTAATATGTGCTATATAGATGAATATACTTGCGCATTTAAAGAATATTATTACAAAGGAGCATATAGTATAGAAGAAAGTAAAGAAATAAGAAAATTATATTTTAATAAATTACCCGAACCATTTAGTTCAAAAATAATAAAAAGTTGGGAAGAAGCAAAAATAGTAGATACGTTAGGAGCAAGAATAAAATATTTACAACAATGGTATAGAAACTTATGTGAAAAATATAGAGAAGAATTAAAAATGGAAAAAACATTAATAAGAAATTTAGCTTGTTGCAAAAATAAAATAGCACCCCAATTTGGATGCGAAGAAAGATATTATAAGAAAAGAAAAAGACATAAGAAATATAAGAAATATAAAAAATCAAAATATAAATATAAAAAACCAAGAAAAAGATATTATCTAAAAAATTATAAACATAAGAGACCATATAGAAAAAAGAAATCTATAAAAGAATGTACTTGTTATAATTGTGGCAAGTTAGGACATTTAGCTAGAGATTGTAAATTACCGAAAAATCCAAAAAATAAACAAATATCAGAAATAAAAATAGAAAATACCGAATACATGCAGATAGATTATATAGATTATGAATTAGAAAGTGAAGATAGTATATATGAAATTTCAGAAATTTCAGAAAATGAAACAGATAATGAACTAGATAGCGAAATAGATGAATCAAATGACTGAAGAAGATATAAAAATAATAACAAAGGAAGAATATTTAAATGATGAAGGAACGGAACAAAAAATAATATTTGACAGTAATATATTTGATGAAATAAAAGGAAAAGAATTAGATTTAAGTGTAGACAAAATATTTAAAATACCAACAATAAAAAATATTTTTACTAGGAAAAAGGATGAATATTACGTAGTATGCCAAAAAGAACATGTAATAGACTGCAGATATGCAAAAGGAAAAGCTAGTATACCACTGGTAACAAAAAGAATAATTAATAAAGAAATAAATGATATAAAAAGTAAAGGAGATCCAATAAAATATGTACACCTTGGAGGTACAGAGATATTAATAAAAGCATGTTTTAGAGAAGGAATAGATACACCAATAGAATTATATTTAGCAGACGATAGAATTATAAAACCTATAGAAAAAAGCATAATAACTGCCGTAAAAGGAAATCTAATATATCAAAAATTTAAATTTATAATAAGTGCAAATTATTCAGTAGCAGTAACAGATAGGAATATAGATAAATCATTAGTATTATATTGGAAAATATCAGGAATAGAGTTAACCCCAGGAAGTAAAATATTTACAGCAAGATGTAAAAACCTATATGTATTAACAACAAAACATAAAATAACGGGAAAAAATAAAATTAACAAAATACAAATAGAAAGCCCATTTGAACAAATAGTAAAAACAATAGATTATAATGATTATACCTATAGAGACATAGATACAGAAGAAAATTTAGAAATAGTAAATGATAGAATAAGTACAACGAAAAGAATAGCTAATGAAAAGCCAGAGTCATCAAGCTCATCAAAAAGAACAAGTTATGAAACAAACTCAATAAGTAATTTAAACCAATATTACATAACAGGAAAAATAAATGAAAAAGAATATCTAATACTTTTGAATACAGGACAAGAAGAAAATTATATAGCAAGATATCTAGTAAAAAATGAAGAAATAAAAACCGATAATAATATATGCCCAGATTTACCAAGAAGTTTAATAAATAATAAAAATCTAGCAGAAAAAGAAATAATATTAGGAGTTAGAAAAATAAAAATAGAATTCGAAGTAAAGGAAGAAATGCAAAAAGCAGATATAATATTAGGAATAAAATGGTTAGAACAAGTAAAACCATACAATATAGAACATACACAATTAACCTTAACATATAACCAAGAAAAGTTATTCTTAAAAAGAGCATTAACATGAAATGAAGATACATGTATTAATGAAGATAGTAGTAGAAGGATATTACAGTAGATATTATACGCCTATGATAGATACAGGAGCAGAAGCTAATTTATGTAGATATAATTGCTTACCAGAAAGCAAATGGGACAAACTAAAAACACCAATAATAGTTAAAGGATTTAATAATGAAGGAAGCTTAATTACTTATAAAGCTAGGAATGTAAAAATACAAGTATGGGATAAGATATTAACAATAGAAGAAATTTATAACTATGAATTAACATCAAAAGATATACTTTTAGGAATGCCATTTTTAGATAAATTATACCCACATATAATAACTAAAACAGACTGGTGGTTTACAACACCATGTAAACAAAAAGTAAGAGCAAAAAGAGTTAATAATAAAATAAGAAAGAAAACTGATTGGATAAAAGGAAGTGAAAAAATTACACAAAAGTTAGAAAATGTAATCAATACTGAAGATACAATAGAACTAGTAGTATTTTCGATAAATAAAACAGAAATAACTATATTTTCAATAAATAAAATAGAAATAATTCAGAAAAAATTAGAACAATTATATAGTGAAGATCCATTAAAAGGATGGGAAAAACACAAAACTACTATAAAAATTGAATTAATAGATAAAAATAGCATAATAACACAAAAACCATTAACATATAATTTTGATGATTTAAAAGAATTTAAAATGCACATAGATGAATTATTAGAAAAACAATATATACAAAAAAGTAATAGTAAACATAATAGTCCAGCATTTATAGTAAATAAACATAGTGAACAAAAAAGTAGGATGGTTATTGATTATAGAAATTTAAATGCAAAAACTATAACATACAATTATCCGATACCAAATAAGATATTAAAAATAAGACAAATCCAAGGATATAATTATTTTAGCAAATTTGATTGTAAATCAGGATTTTACCACCTAAAGCTAGAAGAAGAATCTGAAGAATTAACCGCATTTACGGTACCACAAGGATTTTATGAATGGAATGTGTTACCATTTGGATATAAAAATGCACCAGGTAGATATCAACATTTTATGGATAATTATTTTAAACAATTATCTAATTGTATAGTATACATAGATGATATATTATTATACACCAAAACCAAAGAAGAACATTTAAAATTATTAGAACAATTCACAGATATAATAGAAAAATCAGGAATAAGTCTAAGCAAAAAGAAAGCTGAAATTATGAAAAACCA
>NC_061118.1:124413739-124532540 GCF_002878395.1 Capsicum annuum
ATTTTCAAATTTGTGACTCTCTTTTTGTGTTGATTTTCTCAAGGTAAAAACAATCCAAGACTTAGAATTGTAGGAACAATTCTAAACATGGCTCTTGATACATAATGATCTAAAAATCAGCCTAAATAGATGAAGACTAAGAGAAACAAGATAACAAACAAATACAATAAAGTAAAGATAGATAAGATGACATAAGAACTTATGAAGAAATAAGAACCAAAATGTGTATCAAACGTTAAGACCCATATACTTGAAAATTCAAACACCAAACTTCTTACGATGACCGCTAAGGGAATCAACTCTGCCCTACAACCACTGTTTCTAAGCAATGTTCAATACCGGATTTTCCAAGCCCTGCACTACACTCTCAAAGAGAGAAGAAGTCTTTTAATGTTCTTCAGATATCCATAATTAACTAAAGAGAAAATGACTTAATAAGAGACTATTTATAGTCTATTACAAATAAAAGTTAAAATGACCAAAGCATCCTTAATGAAAAAGGGGCGTCTATAGTGTGTTTGGAATCAACATGTGTAATCCTTAAAAAGCCCTTAATGAGTCCCAACACTCCAAAAGACACATTGTACAAGAACTAAAGTCGTGGGTTCCAACTTGTAGCCTTGAGTATTTATCAAAAGCTGTCCCCCAAGAAACCTTCAGCATGTGGGTTTACTTTATGGTGTTCACCAAACGGGTCCTCCATCATGCTCTTATTTCCTCGAGGTAACGAAAGCTTGAGTCTTTAAGTGTTGGTCTTCAATGATGTCATCAAAATCTATGATAGTCGTTTGGATTATATCACTGGGTTGTATCATCCAAAATGTATTTAGGTGATTTATGTGCCTATGTGGGGGGCCATTTGACATAACCCTGCCTGGGGACTTATCGTAGCGGGCATCACAAGTCCAACCTGGATGGTAGACTACCCCCGTTACCAAACCCAACCTTTAGTCGCCTACTCTGAATTAGCCAAATTTTGAACATATAATAAGATTACGTAACTATCAAGGTTACATACTCTGAGATAGGTATATTATCAAGACCAAACCAACCGAGTCCAACCGTCCCCTACCAACTGTACAACCATACCAAGCCAAACCAAACCATAGATCCAACTTTAACTAAATAACTTTCATTAATAATTAAATATATAATCCCAAATTAAAAGAGGATGGAACAACTAACAATATCATTAACCAATATTAGGCCCTATATCAATGCCAATGCTAAGGCTGACGCCAATATCGATCCTGCCCATACCAACCTATAGCAGTACCAAAAAGCCTCTAACCACAAGAATAACAAAATTTGGTTGGTGCATTCCCCCAACCATAGCCAATCCAATATCCATAAATAAATAAAGGTATGAAATAACATCCATGAAATGAATCCTTACTAAATGATGGAAGCTCACAACTTCAATTCAAATGGTGAGCTAGAAGTCTGAATCACTAAGCAGAAGGAGAGGAATGGTCGATTCCTTGATTGCATCGGGATACATCACCCAAATATGGGTTAGCGAGTGAATGCTAGCATGAACTCAGGATAAGGATAAAATCATGCCATTTATAAAACAAAGTAAAAACCATCCATATGCACACAACCATACATATATATTTATATGACCATGTCGAGAAAGGGGACTGGGTTTAGCATGCTATTAAAACCTTTACTTGGGTTGTGCTGCTATGCCATCCTAAACCACCAACGGGCTATATGGGTTCAGCTCCCTAGCTGAAAGGGCCTACTGCATGAAGCTGCACAACCAGGGAAGAAACCTGGGATGACTAGTACACCCCCAAAAATATAAAGTGAGACATCATGCACATGGTCACTAGGACCAAACCTCACATTGAAAAATATGAGTTTCCAATTTAGATCACCTCGGGACCTCTACCTTCCACGTCCTTGCAACACATCTCTCCTTTAAGCCCAATTAAAAATATTTTCCAACCAAACATTATTCTATTATTATTAACCAAGGATATTAGTAGTGGTATCGTCATGCCAACAATATCTTGTAAGTAATGTCCTTAGCTAATCCTTAGAGGATTTCCATGTACCCCACATGATTTTCAGTTAACCAAAACCATGCTCACCAAGGCATTCCCAATCCATTCAAAACCATTTAAACCATTCATATCATTTAGGGTTCCATTACCAAGTTTAAACCAAGCATAAGTTCCATTGTGAAACTAATATTATAGTGAAAATATAGTTATATCCATTTTATCAAATATTATAGTGAAAATATAGTTATATCCATTTTATCAAACACATTGGGGGCATAGTATTTCTAAAACAAAAGTCCATTAACAAAGAATCATTCCTATGCAACCAATTATCCAAAACCACCATCAATGCATATAAAAGCATAATTAAAATATGGTAAAACCATAACCTAGCATTTATAACCAAAATCCCCAAATCATATTTGAAAACCCAAAATCACAAAACATTCAAATCATAAAAACATTATATAAAACCATGCCTTTTGTTGGAAATAACAATGAGAGAAGAAAACATACCTTAAACCAAGATGTGATTGAAATAATTACCAAGAAAAGCCTAAATTTACTCCTTAAGATGAAACCCTAGCTTCCTTTGCCCAAGAACTCTAAAGAGGATTTAAGAGTATTTTCCTTGTGTTTAAGAATAGAATAATAGCTCAAATAACCTTCCAAGTGCAATATAAGTCATGGGGAAATATCCAGATTGCCCTCACTTAAACTGCATTAAATTTCCGTCATAGGGTACTACTGACCCTTACGAGTCGTACCCATCTTGTACGAGTGGTACCCACCACTCATACCCTACGCTTTTCCTTTAAGTCCTAACACTTTTCAAGGTATGAGACACCTGAACCCAAGTCGTATTCAATTGCACAACTAGTACCCATAAACCATACTCCTAGCGGAGTAAAATCCAGGAGGTTTGAACACTAACCACTATTCGAGTCCTGGATATGACTCATACCTTGGCTTATGTCTCATCATGAGCCACTCATACTCAGATCTAACTTAAGTTACCAAGTCTAAGGTTAAGTAAAAGAACCAAACGACCCGTATCCACCAGTACGACTCATACCACCAAGTCGTACCCATTCTAGTAACCAAATCCATTCCACCAACCTACACTGGTCAACATATAACTGGACCATGCCATCCATACCCAAGTGTACAACTCGTTATCTTTAGTAGTATCTTTCCAAAAACTAGAAATCAAGGAAATTTTCTAAGGTCCAAAAACTAGTGTATTTCAGCCTCCCCTGCTAGGAACATTCGTCCTTGAATGATGAACAAGGTAGGGCTAATCACACGCACCAGTCATTTGCATTATCAAACATATTTTCAATATTTAAAAAAGTTTGAAAAAGAGGCAAAGATATTAATCTTTCCTTTAATAAACTCAAAAAATAAAGATGTGTTGAAAAAATATACATTTCGTACGAATCCCCAAAGTAGAAAAAAGATTTGGATACTTGGACTTCATGTCCTTCTCTGCTTCCCATGTAGCTTCTTCCATACTATGGTTCGACCACAGAACCTTAATCAAAGTCACATCCTTGATTCGTAACCGATGAACCTACCTATCCAAGGTCTCAACCAGGATCTCTTCATAAGAAAGAGAGTCTGAGATACCCAACACTTCCAAAGGAACAATTGAAGAAGGATCACCAAGACTCTTTCTAAACATGGAGACATGAAATATTGGATTAATGGAGTCCAAACTAGAAGAAATCTCCAATTCATAAGTAACATTACCAACCCTTTGCAAAACCACATAAGGACCAATATATCGAGGACTGAGCTTCCTATTTTGCCAAAACGCATCATTCCTTTCATTTGAGATACCTTAAAGAACACCTTATCCCCAACGTTAAACTCCAAGTCTCTACATTTTACATATGCATAGGACTTTTGGAGACTTTTGGTAGCCTTAAGCCTATCCCAAATCACCTTCACCTTTTCTATAGCCTGATAGACCAAATTCGGATAGAATATATCTGCCTAACCAAGCTCGAACCAACCAATAGGGGATCTACACCTACTAACATACAATGCCTCAAAGGGGTCCATACTAATGCTAGAATGATAGCTATTGTTGTAATCAAAATCTACCAAAGGTAGATGCTCAACCCAACTGTCAGCATAATCAAACACACATACCCGAAACATATCCTCTAATTCCTTAATAGTTCTTTATGCTTGCCCATTTATCTGAGGATGAAAAGCAGTACTTAGAATCACCTTAGTACCTAATCCCTTCTAAAAAGACCACCAAAAATGAGAATAAAAATACTTACCTCGATCAAATATAATCAAAACAGGTACCCCATGCAGCTTTACAATCTTCTAAAGATATAAATTGGCATAATCATCCACCAAAAAGGTAGTCCTCACTGTTAAAAAGCGAGAAAACTTTGTCTTCCAATCCATGTTGACCCAATTCGAATCATATTGATTTTAAAACTGAGGAAGACTGGTAACTAAATCCATATTGACTACCTCCTTGTCTATTCGGGAAAACAATCTATTGATATAACCCACCAGGTCTTATGTTCTCAACTTTAACTTATCGATACACTAAGCATTTAGCCATAAAATTAACCACATCCATTTTCATAGCATTGCACCAATATATCTCCTTGAGATCATGATATATCTTTATTGAGCTGGGATGTACAACATAGAATGATTCATGTGCCTTAGCCAAGATTCTTTGTCACAACATATCGATATTAGGAATGTGCAACTCTCTTAGTACCATAAAGTTCCGTCGCCACTGATCTCAAACACCATTACCTTTTGTATACACATATTGCTCTTGATTTTCATTAAGATAAGATCTATCACTTGCTTCTCATTATCATCCACAACAGAAGACAACTAAACCACTCCCTGTACCATTACTCCACCATTCTCAGAGTCCAAAGGATAACTTTATGATTTTCCAAGAGGTGAATATCTTTCACCAATTCATGCTTTACTTCCTCCACATGAGGAAAAATCCCCTTGGATAACCTACAAGAGCATTAGCAACCACTTTAGCCTTACTTGGGTGATAGATAAGAATCATGTCATAGTCTTTAAGAAGCCTTAACCATCTTCTTTACCTCAAATTTATCTCTTTTTGAGTGAACATATACTATAGACTCTTATGATAAAAAAAGATGTCTACGTGCACCCTATATTGATAATGTTGCTAGATTTTAAAAGCAAAAACTTCCACTAACAGCTCTAAATCATGATTAGGATAATTCCTCTCATGCAACTTCAACTGCCTAGAAGCATAGGCAATCACCTTCCTATGTTGCATCAAAACACAACCAAGTCCCACCCTAGATACATCACAATAAACCATAAACCCTTCACTTCTCTCAGGCAATGACAAGATCAGAGCCAAAGATAGCTTATCTTTTAACTTCTCAAAACTTCCCTCATAAGCATCCGCCCAAGAAAACTTTAGCTTTTTCTGAGTCAACTTAGTTAAAGTAGCAACTATCTTCAAAAAGCACTCCACAAATTGCCGATAATACCCAAGCAATCCTAAGAAACTATAAATATCAGTTGGATTCATGGGTATCGATCATCTTTTTACTACAATCACTTTTTGTAGATCCACCATGATCTCCCCGCTAGAAATAACATGACCAATAAAAGTCAGTATATTCAACCAAAACATACACTCCTCCTTCAAGGTCTGTAATACCACAAAAAGGTAATTTGCATGATCCACGTCACTTTTAGAATATATCAATAGACATATTGACGAAGAGATCCAAGTACTTCCTAAAAACCTTGTTCATCAAGTCCATAAATGCTACCGGGTCATTAGTCTAACCAAATGACATCACCAATAATTCAAAGTACCCATAGCAAGTATAAAAAACCATCGTAGGGATATCCTGCTGCCTAATTTGAAGTCGATGACACCTAGACCGAAGATCTATCTTAGAAAAGAACTTGGCACCTCATAACTGATCAAATAAGTCTTCTATCCTTGGAAGAGGATACCTTTTTTTGATTATTACCTGATTCAACTGTCGATAGTCAAAGCACATCTAAAAGAAACCCTTATTCATGTGCACGAACAACACTAGTGCACCCTATGGGGACACACTAGGACAAATAAACCACTTATACAAAAGATCCTTAAGTTGCTCCTTGAGTTCCCTCAATTTAGCTGGAGCCATTTTATAAGGAGGAATACATATTGTATGACTGTCCAAAACCAAATCAATACCAAACTCTATTTCTCTATCAGGAGGAACACTAGGAAGATCATTCGAAAAGACTAGAGCAAACTTATTTACCACCAGAACTGAATAAAAACAAGGACCTTCTAAGTTAGAATATTTAACTTGGAGCAAGTGATAAAGACAACCTTTAGATATTAACATTTGAGCTCTAAGATATGAAATAAACCCCCAAGTAGTTAGAGGACCACCCTCCCACTCTGTAACTGATTCACTAGGGTACCTAAAGAAATCCTTACGAGTTCAACAATCCAAGGACACATAATAAGAGTGTATACAATCCATCCACAAAATAATATAAAAATCCACCATATCTAGTTCAAAAAAATCCACCAAAGTCAGTTTTTCACCAACGGATACTACACGGCTTCTATAGACACTTTTAGTAATAACTGAGTCAACTACTAGGGTAGAAACAAAAAAGGATCCAAAAAAACCTCAGGATCAAAACTAAAACAAAAAATCATATATGGGGTCATATAAGAAAGAGTGGACCCTAAATCAAGCAGACAATACACATCATAAGAAAAGAGTTATAATGTACCAGGAACGACATCAGGTGATGCCTCAGATTCCTGTTGAGGTAAAAGAACATTCAACCTACTCTAGCTAGTTCCAATACCAAAAATAGGAGTAGACACCGAAGCTGCACCAGTAGGCATAGGAGCAAAAGATGAAGTAATCGAAGCTTTGACCACTCCTGAAGCTCTCTTACCAACTGAATAATTCATAAACATATGGCTTGGCTAGCCATATTTAATGCACTTGCCCCTTCCCTCATCATGATAACTATAATAAAGAAGACCACATAACCAATAAGTAGGGCATAAAGAAGCCGACTGACCCCACTCGCCTAAGATTGGGCATTCTATGCCTAAAAATTATCACCACTTTGCTAACTCCTATCTCTCGAATGCCCCGGATAAGGAGCGCTAGCAGTGGAGAAGGAACCAGAATTCCTCTACTCTTTTATGGACATTTATCTCAACCCGAACCACCTTGTGATTAAGCACCTCCCTGGTCCATAAACCAACTTCACTTACCCTGCCTATCTCTGAACTTTTCCTATTTCCTATTCTCAGTCTCCACCTACTATATGTGGATAACTAAACTCTAAATGTCCATATCTTTGGTCAACAAAGTAGTCTTGCTTTCAAAGATCAAATCCTGAGATAGCCCTGAAGCAAACTTTCTTATCATTGCTCTAATGTTAGCTACCAAATCAGGAGCATACCTTGAAAACTGATGAAATTTTATGGCATATTACTTAATAGATATTCTTCCTTGCTTAATATTCACAATCCCCTCCATATTTGCTACTCTCAGCTCCTAAGGAAAGAAATGATCCTAAAAAGCACCAGAAAAAACACCTCATAAGGATGACTCCGACACATCACCTAGATCACTATACCACTCTTTGTACCATTGGAATGCAACATCCTTCAGCAGATAAGATGTAAAGTTTACATCATCCATATTTGTAGCTTGCATCACCCTAAATAGCTTCTTTATTTTGTCAAAGAAACCTTGAGGATCCTCCTCCATCTTCAAACCAGTAAAAGTAGAAAGATTCAGTTTCATAAACTGACCTACCCTTGTGGCCTCAGCGGACAACTCATCTGATGCATCTCGCTCTGCCTGAACAGTGATGTTGGGAGTATTTATGCATTATAGGGTCACTATTATAGTCGTGTAACCTTGTTTTAAGGATGTTTATATGCTATATTGGTAGATAATGAGGGAAATATGTGAAAAAGTATGAAATCATGTGTTTTAAATGGTTACAAGTATTTTTTAACAAGTTTGTACTTCAAAGAGTCAATTAGAGTTCAGTTAGAGAAAATAGTGTCACTAGCTTGAGCTAGTTGCTTGTCTAGTCTAACTTGTTGGTTTCTGGGGAGTTTTAAGTGTACATTGCGTCTTTAATGATGTTATTATGTGTTGAAAAACATGTTAGAAGTCTACAAAGTTCAATTGAGTCAAGGAAAGAGTCAAAATATTGAGTGGAAGATCATGGAAATTTTCCTAGTCTAAGCTCTTGTTTTTTATTCATCGTTATGGATATAGGGTTATTTGTACCACTATTTCATATGGTGTACTATAGTAGGATACTTTGTGAGATTAATATGATGATATATGGATAATATAGAGTCTTGAAAATCATTGGAAAGATGCCACAAGACAAGGGATGGAAGGAGAAAGGACTAATACCTAACAAAAATTTGGAGAACAACTTCTAGAGGTACCATGCGATTAGAATTCCTCGCATGCTCTATTCTTATGGAATTCAGGGAGCGAATCATTCCTCATTCTATAGGAATAAAGAGTGCGATGCATGGTCTATTCCACCCCTAGACGTTTCTAGCTAAATCAACTTCTACATGGACTTGGCTTACCCTTATGCTTTAAATACATGTTGTATCACATTTTTACTTATATTTTTTTTTACATATTTTGGAGATCAATGGGATGATAAAACTTCATAATTAGGTTTTTATTATTCTTATTTAGTTCATTCATATTTTTATTCATTAATTACAACCTTGTGAATACGATTATGACAATGCATGGCTAAACACCCTTGTTTTGAGTTAAGTTTGTTTAACTTGGATTATCATTATTCGTGCTGTGTTCATCTTTGATTTAACTAGTTTAAGGATTTGCAACCCTTAAAATATATCAATTGTCTATCTTTTGATCTCCAGAGAGGTAATAAGGGATAGAACAAGAAGATGAACAAAGTTTGGGTTTTTATTCTTTCATGAAATAAACAATTAAACTTAGCACCTAGGAAAGGGATTTACTTAGGAGCTGAACTTGATTCAAGTGTAGGATGATAGATTAATTAACCTAATTACATCATTACATCCCTACCTAACGATATAGTTGTAAGGTTCAACTTAGGTAAGGAATTAGAGGTTGGGAAACCTTAATCATGCCATCAACCCTACGGATCTTCAACCAAGATAAGCAAGTTAACGAATGAAAATCAATAACATAGTATGAATGTTCAAAGTGCTTCAACCCTGGGTTTTATCCTATTTGTTGTTTTAAGATCCTTAATTTCTACATTGTTCACTTTTCTCTAGTTATAAATTGCAAACTCTTTTTTCAGTTACGCTTACATCAATTGAATTAAAATTGTGAACTAAAGTAGAATTGTTGGTAAATCAAGTCTCTGTGGAATCGATACTTGGATTCTTGAAGACCACGTTACTACCTGATAAGACCACATACACTTTCGTGTAAACTGTTAAACTTTTGGCGCCGTTGCCGACGACTTGTATTTTGGAAATTAATTTAATATTAGTTTTACTTTTTAGATTTTTGTGGTGTTTTTATGCTTGCTCTTGGTTTTGTTATTACAGGAAACAGGTTTTTAGGTTGATAAACCGGTAAGGGATTGGGAGTTAGTAGAACCAAGCCCTGAACCTGAGCAAGGCTTTCACCAACGCAGAAGAGAAACAATCGTTCTCCCCAGAATTCCTTAAATCTAAGAAGACCAAGAGAATACTACTCCAATGGCTAGAGAACAAGCAATCCGAAGGACGGTTAGGGAAGTAAAAGTACCACTTTCGACAAACTTGACTTTCTGAATTCAAAAATTGACAGCTGGGGGGAATTTCAAGTTAAAACATAATAGGTGCATTTTCTTACAAGAAGTGGACAATTTGTAGGGCTTTCACACGAGGATCAACAAGTACACTTGCAAACCTTTATTGAGCTTTCTGATATATTCACTTCGACTGAGGTGAGTACAAATTATGTGAGGCTGACACTATTTTCTTATTCATTTTTGGGGAAAGCTAAGAGCTGGTTTAATGCGGAGCCAGCAAATTCAATTACATCATGGGATGAATTATCCAGGTCGGTGTAAAATATGTAGTAATAGTAGTCATTTAAAAGCTATGTATGCCTCCAATCTAGAATCAGTGATGTAGGTAATTAATGATCAAAGGCCAAATTATGGTAATGCCTATAATATAAAGGGTAACACTCAGCCTTATAATGCACAACAATAACAAATTCCACAGCCACAGGCCCAAATTAATCAGTTAACTAGCAATATGGAGGAGATGAAAAAAAAACTCTTTGCAAATCGGACACAGTTTGCTGCAGACTTGAATAATTAGCAAGTGGGTTAGAGAATCTTAGAGTTTCAAATTCGACAGTTAGAAAAAGCATTAAATGCTAATACACAAGGTAGTTTGCCAGCAGATACATAAAATCCAAAGCAGGTTATGTCAAACACCTTGAGGAGTGGTAAGGAGCTTCAAGAAGAACCTCTACAGGCAACTAATGAGGTAGATGCTAATGTGGTGACCCAATAGGTGAATGAAGAAGTTTCTAAAAAATCAAGGAAGTCTAAGTACTTGAAAGATAAAAGTTTCTAAGCCAAAAGTGAAGAAGACATTTCCACTACCCTTCCCTCAGAGGCAAATGAAAACGAAGGAGGACGCAATGTTCAAGTTCTTTGATACATTCATAGAGCTACATATTAATTTACCATTGCTAGATATTTTTAAGAGTATGCCCAAGTACGTAAAGTACTTAAGTGATGTGGTGGCTAATAAGATAAAATTGCAGGATGTGGGAGCTATAACACTCACTGAGGAGTATAGCACTATGATGAAAGAGAAAATCCCCAAGAACTTGGAAGATTAGAAAAGTTTTTCTATCCCTATTCAAAGTGGGAGCAAAGTGGTCCATGCACTGAGTGACTTAGGGGTAAGCATAAATTTGATGTCCCTATCATTGTTTAAAATATTGGGCTTGGGAGAGCCGAGATTGACCACCGTGGTGTTGCAGCTGGAAGAAGGGTCATTATACATCCGAATGGAATAATTGATGATGTCCTCATAAATGTTCATAAATTCATTATACCTGCTAAATTTATTATTCTTAATTTTGAGGTAGATGAACAGGTACCACTCATCTTGGGGCATCAATTCTTAGAAACTGGAGGGACCTTGATTGATGTTAGAAAAGGTATGCTCAAATGAGGGTATATAATGAAGAGGTGGTATTTGATGTTTAAAAAATACCCATCGTAAATTCCCAAATTAATGATTTATATGTGATTAATGCTATTTACAGGGAAAAGTATAGGGTGGTTAATCAACTAAAGACCTCTTTGAATTACATAATTAAGCGGCCCAAGTTAAATCCACCATTTCCTAATCTGATATAGGTTGAAGTTAAAAGAGATGTTGAACTTGAGAGTGCAAACTCAAGAGATCAAAAATGAATGAAAAAATGGCTCCCAAGAGGGATTAAAAGGGTGAAGGAATATGGTTGAGTTGAGTTGGGTCATTTCTTAACACTAAATTAGGCTCTACTTAGGAGGCAACCCAAGTTAATTAGGTATGTTTTCTTTTCATTGTTGTTTTTAATTTTTATTTCACATAGGTTTTTTTGGCTTAGTCACAGGTTAACGGGAAGTTTGAGTACCATAAACCTGAGCTTGAAGCATGGCAAAGACTGAGTGTGGGGTCCCATAAATCTCATTTATGTGAAAAGATGCTACTAGCTAGGACCAGAGGCCTCAGAGGGTATTTCTTTCTATCTCTTACCTTTAAATTCACTTTGGGGACTAAGTAGATTTTTAAGTGTGGGGTAGGGAAATTCCTAAATTTTGGCTCAATTTAAAATTTATTTTATGAGACATTCTTGTTGGTGCTATTTTTTACTATACGATGCAAGTTGGTTTGTCTGTAAAAGAATGTTGATTGAATGGATTACTATTTTTGAAACTCTTAAGCTTATGTTTATGACTCTTGTACTTGTTGGCTTAATTTTGAATTCATGCTATTGTTTGGTTAGGAGTCTATGATGATCCTATTAAGTTGAGCATATGCCATGTGTGTGTAAGAATTTTTGTATATTTCTTGTTACATCTGATTTCTAGAACTTTCCCGGTGTGTGTGTTAAATAAAATAAAAAGTGTGAGTTTAAGAAATGATTAGGCATTTCCTTGATAGCCTTGTTTTGACCTTCTATTTGTCTTACCCTTTGTGCATTATCCAAGTTAACACCCATTGAACCTTTATACTTTTATTTGGTAGCCTCATATGTAGCCTTGTCCTTTCTTTGATTGACCAAAATTTAATCCAAAAGGCTCCTAAGTTCTTTAATTGAAAAAAATAATTGAGAAAGGAATTTGAGAAATTGAAGAAAAAAAGGTGAAATTGATGCCCCAAGGTAATATTTATTGGTGTTGATAATTTATGTGAGATGGATGGATATGACATAAATTATGTTAAAAATATTTCCACGGTTGTGAAAAAAAATAAAAATCGATTCATGTGTTAATAAACTATACGACCAAGTATTCGTGAAAATACTTTAAAAAGATGGGGTAAAAACAAAAGGTATGGGTGGATGAAAAGTGTAATTTAGTTGTTGGATATTGGTTCTAAATTTATAATGTAGTGTATTAAAGAGCTTAGAGATGTTAGTCACTATTGCCAAATAGTTCCTACCTATCCCTTAACCTATATTAAAACCTGTAAAAGTCGTAATTGATCCCAAGCTTTACATTCTGATATTAGTGGAAAATTACACTAAGGGTAAGCCTATGGTTCATTATGTGTAACTTGTGAATTATTTTTGAGAGTGAGCATAATTTGATTCTTGTACCCATCATATTATGAATTGCATTATTGTGAGTGATCATGGGTAACTCTCTTATTATGAGGGAAACATGTTTGATGAATGTGGGTGACTTGTATGATGTTCTTTATTGATTAATATGCATGATTTTTCCACTAGGTGAGTCAATTCTTAAGACTAGGATTTTTTGGAGCAGTGTTCATGAGCTTTCAATTGTGTAAATAACATGCTTAGTGTAGTATCTTGCACTCTATGTACTCGTTACAGTGCTAGCTTGAGTGTCTTACATTTATTAGAAATATAGAGTCTCCTTATTTGATAATGACTCTATTTGAGAGTTTTTCGAGGCCGAATAAAGCTTTAAGTGTGGGGTTATGATGTTGGATGTATTTATGCATTCTAGGGTCACTACTCTAGTTGTTTTATCCTGTTTTGAGAATGATTCTATGCTATGCTGGAAGATAATGATATAAATGTTTAACAAAGTGTGAAAACATGTGTTTTCAATGGTTACAAGTGTTTTTAACAAGTTTTTACTTCAAATAGTCAATTAGAGTTCAATTAGAGAAACTAGTGTTATGATCTTGAGCTAGTTGCTTGTCTAGTCTAAATTGTTGGTTTCTATGATTTTTAAGTGTTCCATGTGGTTTTAATGATGTTACTATATGTGGAAAAACTTTTTCGTAGTTTACAAAGTTCAATTGAGTCAAGGAAAGAGTCAAAGCGTTGAGTGGAAGATCATGGAAATTTGCCTAGTCTAAGCTCTTGATTATGATTCATCGTTATGGATATAGTGTTGTTTGTACCTCTAATTCGTGTGGTGTATTCTTATAGGATCCATTGTGAGATTAATATGATGATAAATGGATGATATATAGGCTCTCAAATCATTTTAAAGACACCACATGACAAGGGATGGAAGGAGGAAGGACCAACACTTAACAAAAATTAGGAGGACAAGTTCCAGAGGCACCATGCGATCAGCATGCGTTGCATGCTCTATTCCAATGGAGTAGATGGGGTGACACACACCCAATTCCATATGAATATAGGGTTGTATGCATGGTCTAGTCCAACCCTAGGCATTTCAAGCTAAATCAACTTCTACACGTACTTGGCTTACCCTTATGCTATAAATACATGTTGTGTCACGTTATTAGATATCTTTTGACATATTTTGGAGATCAAGGGGCTGTTAAAAATTCATAATTGGGTTTTATTATTTTAATTTAGTTCATCCATTTTTTATTAGTTAATGATAACCTTGTGATTATGATTATGACTATTCGTGGCTAAATGCCCTTTTCCGGGGTTGAAGCCAAGAACATGAGTACTTTTGTTTTGAATTAAGTTAATTTAACTTTTCTTGTCATTATTAGTTGTATGTTAATCTTTGATTTAACTATTTTAAGGATTTGTGACCCTTAGAATATATCAATTGTCTACCTTTTGATTTTGGAAGAGGGAATAGGGGATAGAATAAGGAGATGAACAAAGTTTGGGTTTTTATTATTTTATGAAATAATGAATTGAACTTAGAACCTAGGACAGGGATGTACTTAAGAGACAAACTTGATTCAAACATTGCATAATAGCTTAAATATACTAATTGGGTCATTACATGCCGGCTCAACTATCTAGTAGTAAGGTTCAACTTAGATAAAGGATTAGAGGTTGGGAAACCATAATCATGCAATTAACCCTACGAATCTGCAACCCAGATAAGCAAGTTAACGAATGAAATTCAATAACATAGTATGAATGTTCAAAGTGCTTCAACACTGGGTTATCTCCTATTGATTGTTTTAAGGTCTTTAATTTCCGCATTGCTTACTTTTCTCTAGTTATAAATTACAAACTTCTTTATGGTTATGCTTGTATCAATTGAAAATCTAAATTGTGAACTAAAATAGAATCATTGTTAAATCAAGTCTCTGTGGGATCCATACTTGGCTTCTTAAAGGCAAGATTACTATTTGATAAGATCGTGTACACTTGCGTGTATGCTTGTGCGCTGTCAAGAAGTAACCAAACGAGCAATTGTATGAATGGACTGGAAAAATTTTGTTTTAGTCACCTCACAATGAGGACTGCTAGTAGTAAGTGGAGAAACACCAAAACTATATGGGATAGGACCCGAAGATAAAAAATAAACTCCATACATAGGATGTACCCCATCAAAACTTTCCCCTTATGGGACTGAAGAGTTTTTTTATCTGCCAGATCATCAAGGCATGATTTGAAAAGTTAACAACCAAGGATTAGACAAGAATTCCAGGCATAGACTCCAAGATTGAATATAAAATACTAAGAAAGTTAAACATTCCTATATGCCTTGTAGCCTCTCTCTTATGAGTGTGGCGCGCTACACACCCTTAAAAAAGATAATACAAAAAATGACTTTATGGACTCCCAATGACGATGAACCTAAAGATTTGATACCAACTGGACATGACCCAACCCATGGCCTCATCGTAATGAGCGTCCCAAGTCCAACTGGGATCAGAGACCACCACCTTTACCCAACCTAACCTCTAGTATCCAGGACTAAATTATCTAAATTTCAAACATATAACAAGATCTATACTATCCCGATTACAGACTCTAGGATAGGTCCATTATTGAGACAGACCCAGCCAAGTTTGACCGTCCCCTACCAATCGTACAACCATACCAACCCCAAAAAAAACCTTAGATCCAACCATAACTAACTAAGTTCCATTAATAATTAAATGTATAATCCCAAAATAAAAGATGATAGAACAACCAACAGTATCGTCAATTGGTATCATCCACAATACCAATACCAATGCTAAGGCTGACACCAATATCGATCTCGCCCATACTAACCCATAGTAGTACCACAAATCTTCTAACCACAATAATACCAAAATACAATTGAGACATTCCCCCAACAATAGCCAAACCTAATATCCATATATAAATCAAAGTATAAAATAACATACATGAAATAGAGCGTTCTGGAATAATGGAAATTCACCACTTCAATCAAAATGCTAACCCTAAATTCTAAATTTCTACGAAGGAGAAGTGGAACATCGAGTTTCTGCATAGAGTAGGGATACAATGCACAAAGATGGGTTAGGGAAAAAATAATGCCATTTATAAAACCAAGTAAAAACCATCCATATACATAAAACCAACCAAACATATATATATTCATAAATATATCTGTGTGTGTGTATATATATATAAATACATATATACATACATAACCATGCTGGAAAAAAGGACCGGGTTTAGCATGTTATTAAAACTTTTACCTGGGTTGTGTAGATCTACCATCCTAAACCATCCACAGGCTACATGGGTTTAACCCTCCCTACTGAAAGGGCCCCAGTGCGTGAAGCCACATGACTTGGGAAGAATAACTTGAATGAATAGTATATCCCCCAAAATATAAAGTATGACATCATGCATACGGTTAATAGGACCAAACCTCACATCATCAAATATGAGTTTCTAGTTTAGATCCCCCAGGACCTCCACTTTCCACGACCTTGCTACGTATCCCTCCTTTTATCTTAATTAAAACTATTTTCCAATCAAACCATTATTCCATTGTTAATAACCAATACCATTAGTAGTGCTATCGTCACACCAATAATCTTTTATAAGTATTGTCCTTAGCCAATTCTTAGGGAATTTTCATGTACCCCACATGATTTTCAATTAACCGAAACCATGGCCACCAAGGCCTTTTCAATCCATTCAAAATCATTTATACCATTTATATCATTTAGGGTTCCATTACCAAGTTTAAACCATGAATAAGTTCCATTGAGAAACCAATATTATAGTGAAAACATTGTTATAGGCATTTTGTCAAACAGATTAGGGGTATAGTATTTCCCAAACCAAAGTCCATCACCTAGAACCATTCTCATGAAACAAATTATACAAAACCACAATTAATCCATATAAATGGATAATTAAAACATGGGAAAACCATAACTAAGCATTTATAACCAAAACACCCAAATCATATTTGAAAACCCAATATCATACAGCATTCAAATCGTCAAAACTTCTTATAAAACTATGCCTTTAATTATAAGTAACAATGAGGGAGGAGAATATTCCTTAAACCAAGATGATTATGGAAATAATCACCTAGACAATCCCTAGTTTACTCCTTAATATAAAACCCTAGCTTGATTTGCCTAAGAACTCTAGAGAGGATTTAAGAGTGTTTTCTAAGTGTTTAAGAATTGAATAATAGGGAAAATAATATGCCAAGTACAATATAAATCATGGTACCTTACAAGTATAATTGGGGAAATATCCATATCGCCCTCACTTCAACTACATTAAATTACTATCATAGGGTATAACTGACCCTTACGAGTCATACCCATCCTGCATATGTGGTGCCTGCCTCTCATGCCCTAGGATTTCCCTCTTATGCCTAACACTATCATAGGTACGACATACCTAAACCTAAGTTGTATTCAAGTGTATGACTAGTACCCATAAATCGTACCCTTGACAGAATAAAATCCAGCAGGTTTGAACACTGACCATCATTCTAGTCCTTGGTATGACTCATATCCTAAATTATGACATATGGTAAGCCCCTTTTGCTCATATCCAAATTAAGTTACCAAGTCTATGGTTAAGTGAAGGATCAAAAGGATCTGTATCCACCAGTACGACTCATACCACCAAGTCATACCTATTCTAGTTACTAAATCGATTCCACCAACCAATACTGGTTAACATACGACTAGACCATGCCAATCATACCCAATTGTATGACTCATTCCCATAAGTCGTAACTTGCCCAGAAACTAGAAATTAAGGAATTTTTCCAAGGTTCAGAAACCAGGGTGTTTTAGCTATGTGGATAATATTTCATGGTTTTGAGACATTATTTGTTATATGTGACTGTGTGGGTCTTATATGATGTTGTTTTCCTAGTTTTTATATATGTATGATCGTTACACACTATTTTAATCCTAAATTTTGGGAAATTATATAGTATCAATGACACTTTCTTGCATGTTTCACTTGGTGGTTTTCTAGAATATATTGGATCATGATGGTAGATTGATTTGAGTGAATTATTGAATCACATTGTTGTTATATTTATTTGATATTAGACATTCTCATTCTGGTCGGTTGTGAGCATTACATTGATACGACATGTTCATTCATGAAACATTTGTACCACCGGGAAAATACCAGAAATACTGGCTTTTTTTAAAAAAAAGTGACATTGTCAAAAACTATCTACCAATATATGTATCGAAGAAGAGATATGTATATTAGTTGTATATGGGTTTACGAACTCTCCATGGGTCGTACCTAGGAGTGGATCTTAGTAGGTGTGAGTTTATAAACCTATCATGGGTCCTATGTTCATAGTTGAGATCGGTAGGGGTATAGGGAGGTTGTTTGATGACCTCGTTCATCATCATCATCTTTATTACACTCTATAAATAGTTCTTATTCTATGAAGTATTTCTATTTTTTGACTTGATATATGTCTATTTATTCTATTTTCTATACTTATATTTGGAGTATGTGTATACTTGTTCTTTTTTTTCTACCTGTATTTGTTATATATGTTTATCCTAGCACTTATAGTAGAGATGGTCTGGGCTACTATTTAGGATATTTTCTGATTACAGGTGATGTTACCATAGTTTGTGTTTGTATTTCTTATTTCCTACTTTACTCAATTGGCCTATGATACCTACTAAGTACAAGTGGACCATACTTATCCCTACTACACCTTTTTGGTGTATATCCTGGTACAAGTGTGCCATAGAAATATCTAATTTAGGCAATATTTGGAGTCTTCGAGCTAGCTATTGATCTAAGTGTTCAGAGTTGACTATTGCCTTTTATCATTTAGACTATACCTTATTTGTATTCAAAGATTCAGAAACTAAGTTTGTTCTTTTTAGGTTATCCTATGTATATTTTACTTTGAGTTATATTAGATAGTTGTTACACTGTGACACTAGGTTTTGGGATTTGGTTAGAATCTTTGATTACGTTTTCACTATTATCATATTATATGGCTCAACTTTGCATTAGGATACTTGTCTTGGGTTTTCTGAATATTTTCCCTTATTATATTAGTTTGGGTAATAGACATACCTATCAAGGATTACCGTAACAAGTGCCATCATACCTCTTTCTTTTTGGGTTATGATGAATTAGTATTAGAGTAACTAGGTTTTCATTTATCTCATCAGTGCAAGAATAGGGTGTCTAGTAGAGTTTCATAGATCGGTATGTCGATGTCTATATCTATCTTTGAGAAGCTATAAGATATCTTTAGGAAAGTTCTATTATTTCATTCTATAGTGTATGAATCTTTCATGCCTTATGTTCTAAGTCATATCTCACTCTCTTCTATGTAGATAGTGAGGACTAGATCTAGCAAGGCTTGGGATGCAGTGCCAATACCTAAAGAGAAAACCCATTCTAAAGGGTGATTTATGAGTCATGGTCAGGCTCGACATAGAGGATGGGGAATGAGGATATGCCCTTTCTAAATATAACCTTAGGGGACTCTTCCTTGAGTCCTAAGATGAGTATATTGGAGATATGGGTCCTACTCCAGTATCATAGAGTTCTTACGCCCCAGTCTTTGAGGAATTCTTGATTCGGTTCGTGACCCATTTGGAGGATGCTCTTACTAGCACATAAGATTTTTCTCCAGCTTTGAGTATTATACCTTTCTCTATGCCAAAGTCTTCTTATGGTATTTCTCCAATTTTGAGAATAGAACTTCTTGATGAATCGACATCTGCTTATAGTACTCTACAAACTTTGAGTGTGGTTCCTTCTTCGATGCCTATATTTAAGTATGGTATTTTGAGATTTGGTATTTAACCTACTTTTATGTTGTCTTCTCAAATGGGTTCTCAGCCATCTAGATTTACTATACCTTATATCACATTGAGTAAAATTATGTCTTTTGATAATTAGAAGAGGTTTGAGGTACTTACTCATTTAGGTCCTTTAAGGATTAGTGGTGTAGTAGGTGAGGATGCCTATGAGACTTTTATGGATTATCATGAGAAGTTGTGAAACCTTGGTTTGCTTCAGTCATATGGGGTTAATTATACTACTTATAAATTAAAGAGATATAGCACGAGATTAATGGCAATCACTTATTGGTTGCCTACCTCTTGGTTTGCTAAAGATAACTTGGATCAATTTATTGAGGCATTCTTGGATAGGTTTTTACCTTTCAGTTTGAGGGATCAAATGAGAGTTGAGTTTGACTTCTTGAAGTAGGGTCCATGATTGTTACGGAGTATGAGGCATTTTTCTATGCCTTGATTTGATATTATTATGCTAGTACTGCCACAGAGTTTGAGAAGATTTAGAAATTCATAAAGGTATTGGCTATTTCTCTTCAGGTTGCTACAACTTTGATGGTGGTATTTGCGGCATTATTTTAGAGTACTATAGATCATGTTAAGATGATGGTAGTGTATGGGGCATTATTTTAGAGTACTGCAGATCATGTTAAGATGACTTATTCTTTGAGCGTCTCAGGGTGACGCCAAGAGGGTGAGTTGTCTGGGTAAGTTTAGAGGTCATACTTCTTAAAGTAGAGACTTTAAAGGTTTTAATGGGTATCATAGTGAACTGGTGCAGAAAACTTTACAGAGTTAGGTAGTGGGTCTTTGGGTTCAACAACTTCAAGTAGTCATCCCTTTTTGTTTCAGATCTACATATGTGTTATTTGATCTTATATCAACTTTCTCTTATAGATCTTTATATTTTACTTCGATTTTAAATTTTGCTAGTAAACCTCTTGATGTGCTTATCCATGTATCTATCCCCATAGGAGACTTTTTAGTGGTAGATCAGGTGTACCGATTATTGTGTTATGACTTTTGCTAAGTGTGAGGCTTGGGTCCATCTTATTATATCAGATATAGTAGATTTCAATTTCATGTTGGGTATGGATTGGTTTACTCCTTACCATACTTTCCTAGAATGTTTTGCTAAGATTGAGACTTTATTTTCTCGAGCGTGCCAACGATAGCTTAGAAGGGTGTACTTTATTAGGATCCCAAGAGGGTTATATTATTTCTTCTGGCTTGTGGCTTGATTGAGGGGGCGTATTTGTCGTATTTGGCACAAATTACTGATACTAGTGTTACTTAACCACCCCTTTTTGATTTTATTTGTGTTGTTTATAAGTTCATGGATATTTTCCCTATAAATTTTCCTAGTATGCTTTTGAATGGTGATATTCACTTTGCTATTAATGTTAAGCCAGTAACCAAGCCCATTTTTATTCCTTCTTATAGTATGGCCCCAATGGAGTTAAAAAAAATTAAAGGATCCGTTGTAGGAGTTATTGGATAAGGGACTTATCAGACCAAGTGTATCACCGTGGGGTGCACCTGTTTTGTTTGTTAAGGAAAAGAATGGGTCAATGCATATGTATATCGATTATTATGAATTAAACAAGGTGATAGGTAAGAATAAGTATCCTTTTTCTCTTATTGATGAATTATTCAACCAGCTCCAGGGTGCTTAAGTGTTATCAAAGACTGATTTGAGATCCAAGTATCACCATTTGAGGATTAGAGCTTGGGATATTTTGAAGGCAATTTTTTGGACTTGATATGGTCATTATGAGTTCTTGGTCATGTCTTTTAGGTTGACCAATACACTACCTACGTTCATAGAGTTGACAAACTGAGTATTTTGATCGTATCTTGACTTCTTTGTTATTGTATCTATAGATAATATCATGGTTTATTCTAAGAGTGAGATCAATCATGAGGAGCATTTATGGATTATGCTTCAGATATTGAGGGATGAGAAGTTATATGCTAAGTTGTCCAAGTAAGATTTTTTGTTAGAGTCCGTCTCATTCTTGGGTCATGTGGTAACCAAGGATGTTATTATAGTTGATCTAACCAAAATTGCAATAGTTTGTGATTTGGCTAGGCCTACTTGGCTACCTAGATTTAAAGTTTTGTTGGTTTTTTAGGCTACTATTGGCTCATTGTTGAGGATTTTTCATTTATTGTAGATCGATTAAACAAGTTAACTTAGAAAAAGATTTCCTTTCAAAGGTAAAATGCTTGTGAGGCAAGCTTTCAAAAGCTCAAGTATTTGTTGGCTTTAGCTTTTACATTTACTTTTCCCAAGAAGGCATAGGTTTTATCATTTTATGTGATGCTTCTAGTATTGCGTTAGGTGTCATCTTGATGCAGGAAGGTAATGTGATTGCTAATACTTCTAACCAATTGGAGCCTCATAAGATAGATTACCCTACACTTAATTTGGATTTGTGCATAGTTACTTTTGCTTTGAAGTTGAAACACCCTAGTTTCTGGACCTTAGAAAATTTCCTAGAATTCTAATTTCTAGGCTTAGCTATTTGTTTGGGTAAGGATGGCATGGTCCAGTCGTATACTAACCAGTATTGGTTGGTGGGATGGATTTTGGTTACTTGAATGGATATGACTTAGGGGTATGAGTCGTATTGGTGGTTACATGTCATTTGGTTTTGTAACTTAATCTTAGACATTGTTAATTCGGTTGGATGTAAGTATGAGTGGCTCACCATGAGCCGTAAGATAGGGTACAAATTGTACTAGTGACTCATACTGTAGGCGATGTTCAATCCTCCTCTTATTTTATTTTGGTAGGGATACGGGTCATAAAGGGTACATATCAATACTATGGTTATGACTTTGTTGGGTGAGTTGTATACTGGACATTAGTTTTTCTAAAGGTTGAGGTTCAGGTTACGAGAGGTGGATACCGATCGTATCAGAGGGTACGACTCGTCGTATCCCTGTGATGGGATTTTGGTGTAACTTAATTGGGGATATTTTGGACATTCCCCCAGCTATCCTGATAGGGTCGCATGACTTTTAACCTACTTGGAAGGTTATTTACCCTATTATTCTATTTTACAACACTTAGAAACTCTTCCTAAAGGATCAATTTGGGGCTTGTCTTGGTGATTTCTTTTTTCAACATCTTGGTATAAGTCATATTTCTCTTCATTCATTGTTAATTTTACTTAAAGGCATGGTTTATATGAATGTTTTCATGGTTTTACTGTTACATGGTTTTGGCCTTAAAATATGATTTAGGGGTTTTGATGTTAAATTTTTGGCTATGGTTTTCCATAGTTTTAATTATGCTTTTATATGGTTTAATGGTGATTTTGGATTAGTGGATTGAATGGGAATGGTTTAATGGTAATAAAAATTGGTTTTGGTCATATTATGCTCCCCAATGTGTTTGACATAATGCTTATAAAGATATGTTCATTTCATTGACTTCTTTTAAAGGAACTCTTGCATGTTTTAAACTTGGTAAAGGAATTATGCATATTTTAATTAGTTTGTATAGGCTAAAGGCTAATTGGTTTTTCTTGTGGGGAATATGAAAGTCTCCCAAGTGGTTTAATATTGTAAATGGAAAGGTGTTTGAAAGTCCCCATAGACCTATAAATAGTTTGCTATGGATGATATTTGCAAGTAAGGGTTGGTATGATGATACCAATAACAATGGCCTTGGTTAATAAAAGGATAATGGTTTGGTTATTTGTAAATTGGTTTTAATTGGGCAATAAAGAAGGAAAGTGTAACTAACCCAAGGAAAGTGGAGGTCCCAGGGGACCAAAACTGAAAACTCATATTTGCCGATATGAGGTTGGTGTTGGTGGCCATAGGTATGATGTCACACTTTATTTTAGGGATGTAGTAGTCATCCATAGGATACTTCCCTGGTTGTCTGGTTACACACACTGCTGCCCTTTTAGTAGGGGGAACTGAACCGATATAACTTGTGGGTGGTTTAGGACGATAAAGCTACACAATACAGTTAAAGGTTTTAAAGGTATGCTAAACCCAGTCTCCTTTTCCCGACGTGGTTATATATATATGTTTGGTTGTGTGCATGTGGATGATTTTACTTTATTTTATAAAAGGCATTATTTTATCCTTACCCTGAGATAATGCTTGTGGTAACTCGGTAACCCCATCTACTGGCAGTTATATACCCACGCTATGAAAGAACTAACCAGTCTCTTCCTCCTATATAGTAATTTACTCAGGATCAACATTTAGACTGAAGTGGTGAGCTTGCATCCTTTCAAAAGGCATTATTTTATGTTATGGATATTTCACCACATTTTGGTTTTATTTTGAATATTGTCTTTGGCTTTGGTTGAGGGCATGTCCCAACTGGATTTTATTACTTTTTGGTTTGAAGGTTTCTGGTACTTCTATGGGTTTGAATGGGCGGGATCGTTATAGGTGTCGGCCTTGGCATTGAAATAGGCTAGGAAGATAGCATCATTAGACTTAATTTCTCACTATTCTATCATATTTCATTTTGGGATTAATTATATTATATTTTCCAATGTCTTTGGTTATGGCCTTATTTGGTGTGGTTTGGCATGGTTGGATTATGGTTATGGTATAGTTGGACTCAGTTAGGTTGGTCAAGATCTATTCCTACAGTCTTTGTGTGAGATATTACACTATTACGTTTCATGCTTGGAATTTATCCAACTTAGGGTAGGTGGATGGAGGATGGGTTTGGTAATGGGGGTGTTCTCTAATCCTGGTTGAACTTGGGACACCGATTACGACAAGGCCACAGGGCTGGTCATGTCAAGTTGGTATCAAAGCCAAGGATCATGGTCAATTGAGAATCCACAAAGCCGTGCTGAGTAGAGTCTCTTTTAAGGGTGTGTATCGCGCTATACTCATAAGGGAGGGGCTATAAGGCATTTAGGTATGTTTTACTTTCTTGGTATTCTATTTTTAATCTTGGAGTTTCAATATTGGAATATTATCTAAACCTTGTTTGTTTATCACTCAAATCGTGCCTCATAGATATGGAGCACAAGAAAATTCATATACCCTACTGTTGGTAATGTTGAAGGGGTGCATCCTACTTTTAGGGTTCATCTTTGATCTCACGGTCCTATCCCTGATAATTTTGTAGTTCCACCAGTTGCTATTAGTCCTTCTTAAGACGAGGTGACTAATGCAAAATTCCATCAGTCTATTAATGTTATTACAAAATTAGTTGCTGCTCGAGCTGAGCGGGATGTGTCTAGTGCTTTTTCTATTAAGGCCACAAGGTTTGGCTAATTTATAAAGATGGGTCCTCCTACTTTTTCTAGAGTGAAGGTAGAGGATGATCCATAGGGCTTTTTGGATGAGGTAAAAAAGATATTTTTGGTGATGCAGGCTACCAATGTGGAGTGGTTAAACTTTGTAGCTTATCAGCTCAAAGAGATTGTATATTAGTGGTATGTAGAGTGAGATAGTAAAAGAGGAGATGTGGAGGATTACTCCTTATGGGATGCCTTCTCTGGTACTTTTCTGGATCATTTCTTTCTGAAGAGTTAAGGAAGGCAAATATGGAGGAGTTTGTGAACCTCCAGAAGGAGAGGCCGTCTTTCAAGGAATATGTCTTAATGTTTGACCAATTGTCAAGGTATGATCCTAATTTAGTGGCTGACATGCAGGCAAGAATAAGGAATTTCACTTCTGGGTTGAATCAAGATTTTATTTTTGAAAGCAAGACTGCCTTGCTGACTAAGGATAAGGACATCTCCATGTTGACTATTCATATACAATGGGTAGAGAATGAAAAGAGGAAACAGGTGAAGTTTGGGGATAGGCAGGGTAAGAGGAGCAGGTTTTATGATCAGGGAGGTGCTTAGTCTTAAAATGGTAAAGATGGTAGAAAATGGTAGAAGAATAAGTAAGGGAGTTCTGGTTCCTACTCTTCTGCTAGTACTCCTTATCAGTCGGGCGATAGGAGTCATCATAGTGGTGATAATTTTTATGCATAGGGTGCCTAATATCAGGCAACCAGAGGTCAGCCAGTGTCTTCATGTCCTCCTTCTCAGTTCTGTGGTCATCCTCAATAGGGTTATTGCGATGAAGAAAAGGACAAATGGTTTAAGTGTGGCTAGGTAGGCCATCAACTTGGGGATTATATGGTTAATAAGGTTGCTACAAGGGCGAATAAGATTCTGGTGGCTTTATATTTTTTTCTACACCTGGTGGTGTGGAATTTGCTTCTGTTACCTCTCCTAGTTTGAGTGTTGGTCGTGATAGGTTGTATGCTTTGGCATCCCCACAAAAATTTGAGGCATCACCTTATGTTGTTATTGGTATGTTACAGCTTTTCTCTCATGATATATATTATTTTCTTGATCTATGGTCTACTCTTTCCTACGTGACTTTTTATGTGGATGTATATTTTAGTTTTGATCCTGAAGTTATTTTGGATTCTTTTTCTATTTCTACCTCATTAGGTGACTCATTTATTGCTAAGAGAGTCTATAGGTGGTGTGTCGTATCTATTGGTGGTAGGCAGAACTTGATGGATCATTTTGAGTTGGATATGGTGGATTTTGATGTCATTCTAGGTAGGGACTAGTTACACTTTTACTATGCATCTTTAAATTATTGGACCCATAGGGTTATCTTTAGATTTCTTAGTAAACCATTTATGAAATGGGAGGGTGTTTCTTTAGCTCCTAGGGGGCGGTTTATTTCTTGTCTTAGAGATCAGAGGTTGATCTCTAAAGACTGTCTTTATCACTTGGTTCAGGTTAAATATTCTAGCTAGGAAGGTCCTTCTTTTCATTTAGTTTTTTTAGTTAGTAATTTTCCTGTGGTCTTTTCGGATAATCTTCTTCGTATTCCTCCAGACACGGAAATAGAGTTTGGTATTGATCTAATTCTAGAGAATCATCCAATTTCTATTCCTTCATATAGAATGGCTCCGGACGAGTTAAAGAAACTCAATGAGCAACTTAAGGACTTTCTAGATAAGGGGTTTATTCGCCCCAATGTATCCCTTTGGGGTGCACCGGTGCTGTTTGTGTGCATGATTGATGGTTCCCTTCGGATAAGCCTTGACTATAGACAGCTAAACAAGGTTACGACCAAGAACAAGTATCCTCTTCCAAGGATAGATGATCCGTTTGATAAGTTTTAAGGTGCCATATTCTTTTCTGAGATAGATATTCTATCTGGGTACAATCAACTAAAGATTAGGGAGATGGATATGCCTAAGCTAACTTTTCATACTCGGTATGGGTACTTTGAGTTTTCGGTGATGTCATTTAGATTGAATAATGCTCCAGTGTCATTTATAGATCTATTGCATAGAGTTTTTCGTTAGTATTTAGATCTCTTTATTATTGTGTTCATTGATAACATTTTAGTATATTCGAAGAGTATGGTAGATCATGCTAATTAGCTCCATGTGGTGTTACAGACCTTAAAGGAACAACAGAAGTATGCGAAGTTCTATAGGTCTGAGTTTTTGTTTAATGCTATAACTTTATTAGATCATATTATTTCTAGTGAAGAGATGATGGTGGATTTACAGAAGGTTACTATGGTGAAGAGGTGGCCTAGGCCCATGACATTATCCAATATTCAAAGCTTTTTGGGTTTTGCCAGGTATTATAGGCATTTTGTGGAAAGCTTTTCATCGATAATTAATTCTTTGACTAAGTTAACTAAGAAAAAGTTTAAGTTTTGTTGGTCAGATGCTTGTGAATGGAGTTTCAAGAAGTTAAAGAATAAGTTAACTTCTGCACCAATTTTGATTTTACTGAAAGGTAATGATGGGTTCATAGTTTATTGTGATAAATCTTGGATAGGGCTTGGTTGTGTGTTTATGTAGCATAGAAAGGGGATTTCCTATGCTTCTAGGCAGTTTAAGGCACATAAGAGAAATTATCCTACTCATGATTTGGAGCTGTTGGCGGTTGTGTATGCTTTAAATATATGGCAGCATTTTTTGTATGGTGTTCATGTGGTATATCCTTTTATATCATAAGAGTCTATAGTTTGTGTCCACCCAGAAAGAGGTTAATCTCAGGTAGAAAAGATGGCTTGAGCTTCCCAAATATTATGATATGAGTCTTTACTATCACCCAGGTAAGGCTAATGTGGTTGTTGATGCTCTAATCAGGTTATCCATAGAGAGTTTGACTCATGTGGAGTAAGGAAAGTGGGAATTAGTGAAGGATATTCACCACCTGGCAAATCCTTGAGTTCGCCTCTTGGACTCCAAGGATGGTAGCGTGGTAGTGCAAGAAGTGCTTCAATCATCTCTTGGTGTGGAGATTAAGGAGAAACAAGTGCTAGATCCTATCTTGATGAAAATCAACAGTGATGTTGGTGGGAAAAAGGTAGTGGTATTTGAGATCAGTGGTGATGGTACTTTACTGTACCAAAGGAGGATGACTATTCTTGATGTCGACTGTTTGTGGCAAAGGATTTTAGATCAGGCACATGAGTCACGCTATGTTGTTCATCGCAGCTCGACTAATATGTATCATGATATAAATGAGATTTATTGGTGGAATGGTATGAAGAGGGATGTGGCTGATTTTGTGGCCAAGTGTATGGTGTGTCAATAGGTTAAGGTTGAGCACATGAGGCTAAGAGGGTTGTATCAATAAATTGATTTGCCTGAATGAAAGTGGGAAGTGATCAATATAGACATCGTTGGCAGTATTCCTTGGTCCTGGATTCGATATGATTTGATTTGCGTCATCATTGATAGGAATACTAAATTTGTACACCTTTTGCTAATGCCCTTCTTGGCGGAGGATTATGCGAAGTTATATCTTCAGAATATTGTGAAGCTGCATGGGGTGCCTGTTTCGATTATTTCTTATTATGGCACACAGTTTATGTCTCACTTCTAAAGATATTTTCAGAGATAGTTAGGAACAAAAGGTGAGTTTGAGTACTGGTTTTCATCCACATACGGATGGATAAGAAGAGAGAACTATTCAGACGTTGGAAGATATGCTTAGGGCCTCTGTGATTTAATATGGAAGCAATTGTGTTAAGTTTCTACCTTTGATGGTGTTTGCTTACAACAATAGTTATCATTCTAGTATTGACATAGCCTCTTTTTGAGGCATAGTGTGGTAAGAGGTGCAGATCTTCTATTGTTTGGTTTGATCTTGGTGAGGCAAACATATTTGGTTCCGATTTGGTTTACCAAGCAATAAAGAAGGTGAAGGTGACTCGGGAGAGTCTTAAGGCTGCCATAAGTTGCAAAAAGTCCTATACGGATGTTAGGAGTAAGGACTTGGAATTTGTGGTTTGGGATAAGGTTTTCCTCAAGGTATCTCCTATGAAGGGAGTAGTGTGGTTTGGCAATAAGGGAAAGCACAGTCCCCGGAATGTGGGTCCTTATGCAATTTTGCAGAAAGTTGGTAGTGTTACTTACTAGTTAGAGTTACCTTCTAGTTTAAGTTTGGTTCATCCGGTATTTCATGTCTCCATGTTGAAGAAGTGTCTTGGCGATCCTTCTTTTGGTTGGACATTTGGAAGGGTTTGGTATCTCAGACTCCCTGTCTTATAAAAAGGTCCCAGATGTGATCTTTTATAGGCAGGTGCATCGGTTGAGGACCAAAGATGTGGCTTCGATTAAGGGTTTTTGATGGAAACATGAGGTGGAAGAAGCTAGATGGGAAGCGGAGGAAGAACATGAAGTCCAACTATCTGCATCTATATTTTACTCTTGGGATTCATATGGAAGGTATGTTTCTTCAACACATCATTGTTTTCTGAGTTTATTAAAGAAAAGATTTATATTTTTTCCTCGTTGTTTTTGAACTTTGTTAAATATTAGGAATATGTTTGATAATGAAAATGACTCTAGCGTGCGGTTACCCCTACTTTGTCCATCATTCGGGGATGAATGTTCCTAGTGCGGGAGACTGAAACACCCTAGTTACTGGACCATAGAAAATTTCTGGAATTATGATCTCTAGACCAAATAAAAATCATTGGAATGAGCCATATGTTGCGGTACGGATGGTATGGTCCGGCCGTATTCTAACAAGTGTTGGTTGGTGGGATAGATTTGGGGTACTGTAAAGAAAACGACTTAGGGGTACGAGTCGTATTGGTAGTTATGTGTTGTTTGTTTCCATAACTTAATCTTAGTCTTGGTTAGTTAGGTTGGATCAAGTTACGAGTGGCTCACCATGAGTCGTAAGCCAGGTTACAAATCATACCAAGAAGTCGTATTGTAGGGGGTGTTTAATCCTCTTAGTTTTTTATTCTGCCAAGGCTACGTGTCATGAAGGGTATGAATCATATACTATGGTTACCACTTGGTTGGATGAGTCCTATACTGGGCAGTGTTTTTTCCAAGGGTGGAGGTTCAAGATACGAATGGTGGATACCAATCATATCGGAGGGTATGACTCGTATGGGTTAGTTGTATCCATGTGATGGGATTTTTGTTCAACTTAAGTGGGGGTATTCTGGAAATTTTCCCACTTATCCTAATAGGGTCCCACCACTTCTAACCTACTTGGAATATAATTTACCCTATTATTCTATTCATTAACACTTAGAAACTCTTTCTGAACACTCTATAATTATCTCAAGAGCTTTTGGGAAAGGGGTGCTAGGGTTTCAACTTAAGGATCAATTTGGGGCTAGACATGGTGATTTCTTTCTATCATCATCTTCGTGTAAGGAATTTTTCTCTTCCCTCATTTTTAATTTTACTTAATGGAATGGTTTATATGAATATTTTCATGGTTTTACTATTACATGGTTTTGGATTTCAAATATGATTTGGGGATTGGGATGTTAAATGGGTGGTTATGGTTTCCCATGGTTTAATTATGCTTTTATATGCATTAAAGGTGGTTTTGGATAATTGGGGTGAATGGAAATAGTTTATTGGTATTTAGAATTTCTTTTGGTCATACTATACCCCCAATGTTCAACAACAACAACAACAACAACATACCCAGTGTATTCCCACAAAGTGGGGTTTGGGGAGGGTAAGATGTACGCAGTCCATACCGCTACCTCCGAAGGAGAAGAGAAGCTGTTTTCGATAGGCCCCCCGTCTTAAGATAAGGAATAATAAACAAGTGGATGGATCACGTAACAAAATAAGGCATAAAAAATATTGAAATAAAAATCAAAGAAATACAAAATTCGAGAAATAAGGCAACACGAAAAAAGAAAATAGGAACTAAGAATTAAGGAATAAGACACCTACCTAATAGTATCAGACACTTACAAACCAAAGACACCTGTGTACACATTTCTAGGAATAGTAACAAGGATATAGCAGATCCCTCCTACCTGCTTACAACAACCCACACACTCTCACTAGCCTTCTACCCATATCCGCAACCTCCACACCTTTCTATTTTGGGTCATGTTCTTAGTAAGCTAAAGCTGCTCCATGTCATGTCTAATCACCTCTCTCCAGTACTTCTTCGGCCTATCTCTACTCCTCCTAAATCCATCCAATTCTACCTTCTTTTACCTACGTAGGCTGGGGCACCCGTGTCACTCCTCATCACATAGCCAAACCATCTCAACCTTCCTTCCCGCATTTTGTCCTCCACCGAAGCCACTCCCATCTTCTCCCAGATAATTTCATTCCTAATCCTATCCCCTCTAGTAAGAACACACATCTAACACAACATTTTCATTTCCTCCACCTTCAATTTTTGGATATGGGAGTGCTTGATTGGGCAACACTCCGCTCCAAAAAACATGGCCGGACAAACTACCACTCTATAGAATTTGCCTTTAAGCTTAAGGGGCACCTTCTTATCACACAACACTCCCAAGGCAAGCCTCCATTTCATCCAACCCGCTCCAATACCTTTAGAGACATCTTTATCAATATCACCATTCCCCTGAATCATAGACCCATGATACTTAAAACTATCCCTCTTACAAACATCCTGGGAATCCAACCTCACCACCACATTATCCTCCTAACTAGAGTCACCAAAACTTTCATTCCAAGTACTCCATCTTAGACCTACTTAACCTGAAACCCTTAGAATCAAGGTTTTGCCTCCAAATCTCTAATGTTTCATTCACACCCCTCTGCATCTCGTCTATCAACAATACATCATCCGCCAATAGAATACACCAAGGCACCTCAACTTAAATAGTCCGCATCAACACGTTTATCACCAATGTAAAAAGGAACAGACTTAGCGTCAAACCCTGATGCAACCCCTTCTTAACTGGAAAATAACCTTAGTCTCCTCCCACAGTCCTCACGCTGCTCTTTCCTCCATTGTACATATACTTAGTATCTCTAATGTATTCCACTAGAACCTCTCTAATCTCCAAGCATCTTTAAAAAACCTCCCCTGGGATTTTATCATACTCTTTTTCCAAGTCTATGAACACCAAGTGTAAGTCCCTCTTCCTTTCTCTATGCTGCTCCACTAATCTCCTCACAAAGTGTATTATCTTTATCATCGAGTGACCAGGCATAAATAAAAATTGATGCTCCAAAACATACATAATCCTTCTCAATCTCCGCTTAACTACTCTCTCCTAAATTTTCATAGTGTGACTCAATAGCTTGTTACCCTTATAATTGTTACAAATCTGACTGTCATCCTTGTTTTTATATAATGGAATCATCATACTCCATCTCCAAGTCTCAGGCATTCTCGCAGTCTTGAAAATACCGTTAAAAAAATCAGTCAACCACCTTAGGCCTGTCCCACCAGCAAACTTCAAAAAATCTACCAGAATTTTGTCAGGCCCAGTCGTCCTACCTCTCTGTATCCTATGAATAGCCTCTCTAACCTCCTAAACCTTAAAACGCCTACAGAAATAGAAATCATGGCACTCCCGAGTGGTCCAGCTCCCCTAACTCAAAACCTCTGTCCCCCTTCTCTTTCAAAGGTCTATGAAAGTATTCTTGCTATCTCTTCTTAATGTGAACATCCTCCACCAGAAAACAACCATCCTTCCCCTTAATTCACTTTACCTGATCGAGCTCATGAACCTTCTGCTCCCTAGCCTTAGCTAGTCTAAATGACCTTTTTTCTCCATGTTTCTCCTCTAACCCCGCATATAAGCTCTCAAATATTGCTCACTTAGTAGCAGTAACTGCTAACTTAGCTTCCTTCCTAGCTACTTTGTAAGCCTCCCTATTCACCCGCTTTTATTCATCATCTTTACTCTCAATCAACTTGACATACGCCCCCTTCTTAATTTCCACTTTCTTCTTCACTTTTACATTCCACCACCAGTCCCCCTTATGTCAATCTGCCTGACCCCTCAAAACAAAAGAAGTCTTTGTTATGCAGCTGGTAGCCCTATCCCATATAACATCCACGTACCCTCTGAACCCCCATGCCCCTATTCCCGCCATATTTTCCCTTATCTCCACTGTACTAACTGGCGTCAAGTTACCCCACTTAATTCTAGGTCGACCCTCCCTGACCCTTCTCTTCTTGCTCCTCCTGATGGACAAGTCCATTACTAGAAGGCTGTATTTGGTCAAAAGGTTCTCACATGGAATGACCTTACAGTCTTTACATAATACCCTATCCCCCTTTCAAAGTTGCAGAATGTCAATCTGAGTTTTGGCTATCGCACTTCTAAAGGTAATCAGGTGCTCCTTCTTCTTTAGGAAGCTCAAATTCATTACCACTAGCCCAAAGGCTCTCACAAACTCCAACAGGGCATCTCCCTCATCATTTCTAACCCTAAAGCCAAAACCACCATGCACATCATCATAGCCTCCCGGTAAGACCCCAATGTGCCCATTGAAGTCCCCTTCTATGATAATTTTCTCTGAGCTGGGCATGCTTCTCATCACCTTGTCTAATTCCTCAAAAAATCTCATCCTCACCTCCTCTTCCAAGCCCACCTGCAGTGTATAAACACTACACACATGCAACACAAAACCCCTAATGATTAACTTAATCTTTATCAGCCTATCACTAACTTCTTAACCTTCACCACCTACCCTCTAAGCTCCTCATCCACCAATATGCTGACTCTACTTAGATGCCCCTCACTCCCTGAGCACCAAATATTGTACCCATCCATACCCCTAGCCTTAGATCTTACCCACCTAGTCACCTCTCTCCTACCTTTAACACCCCTTCCCAATCCAGCCCTAACGCCCGACTTATACCCCACCCAACTCTTTCCTTCCCTCCGCACCGCTCCCAAAACTGGCCTTACACCCAACACTCTCGGACATGACCCTACTCCACTATCGACTGCCCCATCCACTACTAAAAACAAAATAAAGCCCCAAATCAATGTATGAACAAAGAAACTGGATGAAAAAATAAAAGAAGGAACGCACAAAAAACACTATCTAGCATAGCTGCTAGAACAACCTAACAAGAAACAATAAATAATAAACAGGAATGCCTAGCAACCAGTCACCACTATAAACATAATAAATAGGAGAAAAGAAACAAAAAGTAAAATAAAAAAATAGCAAAGAAACTAAAATAGTAGAAAATAAATAAAGATCAAAGTAAAAATGTCACCGGTATGCCTGCATGCTACTGGTTTTTGGCAATTTTGGTGTCGAAAATGGTTGCCAGACTATGGTCGTCGGAAAATTCCACAGGTACATCGTCGGAGCATCTTTTAGGTACCACCAAGGTCTGGACACCGGCTGGCATCTGACTTCGTACCACTTGTACCTTCACTGGAGTTGAGAGTTGAACCAGAGGGCAACCCCAATTCCCACTGGTAATAGCAGTGACAGAACAAACACAAAGAGGGAAGAAGTAGGAAAATGATAGAGAGAACCGAGGAAAGAGAAGCTAAGAAGAGGAGTTAGTCCTTACCTATTATCGACATAACTACGCCAGTGTTAGAGCCTGCCGGTCAAATAGAGTTAACTTTATGGGTGAACATTAAAGGAGAACATTAAGATTATAACGTTAAAGGAGAAATAACCAGCCATTATAAAAATTTTGTCATTATGCCCCCAATGTGTTTGAAAAAATGCTTATAAAGATTTATTCATTGCATTGACTTCTTTTAATAAAACTCTTGCATGTTTTAAATTTTGTAAAGGAATTATGCATGGTTTAAATAGTATGGAAAGGATAAAGGCCAATTGGTATCTTATGATCTCGAATTGCCTTCTTATCTAGCCTCAGTTCATCCATATAAGTTGGAAACATTGACATGGTAGCTTATGATCTTAAATTGCCTTCATATCTAGCCTCAGTTCATCTAGTGTTCCATGTCTCCTTACTAAAGAAGTGCATAAGTGACCCAACAGTTGTAGTCTTAGTAGAGGGCTTAGATATTTAGAGCAACCATTCTTTCGAAGAGATCCCAGTCCAAATTCTTGACTACCAGACTAGTAGACTGAGGAACAAAAAAGTCCCTCAAGTCAAATTTCTTTAGCGAAATCAGTTTGTTGAGGGAGCTACTTGGGAACCAAAAGCAGACATGCGGACCAAATATCCTCACCTCTTCTCCGCAAACTGAGTCTCAAAACAAGGTAATATCTTTCCTTAAGATTATTCAGTTTTATGTTTGGATTTCAGTTATAAACTTGGTATCGAAAGTTCTAAAGTATCAGTAGCATTCCAGTTTTAGCAGTCCAAGTCATCAGTGAATCCTCATCATTCGAGGATGTTATGATTTGACTATTCATTATTTCAGTACTTAGTTATTTTAGTAGTTCGTCTTAGTTGGGGATATATTCCATCAACTCTTTATTTAGACACTTCAGTCATTTAGAGGCTTTTAGACTAGATATTTATAGATAGTATATTTCAATTTTGGGTATTTCTATGCCCTATTTATATATTATTTTATTTAGAAGTTATTTAGTTTTTGAACCTTATGGCTTTGCAGTTTATATTCTACATTTTTATAGTATAAATATATGTATATTATATAGTGTCTAGTTATAGATATTAGACATGGGTTAGCTTGTGGTCCTTCGGGGTTATGAGCACCGTGTAGCATTTCGGGTACCAGATTTTGGGCTTTACAAACTTAATATCAGAGCCTAAGGTTCAATAGTGTCCTAGGATATCTAAAAGTTGTATCTAGTAGATTTTTAGGCATCGCTGTATTACGTGCCATATTTATGTACAAGAGGCTATAAGATATTTTAGGAACAGTTTTTCCTTTTTCACTATTTATGTCGTGCCAGTAAGAATAAGCTCAAATTTTAATCTCATTCTAATTTGTTTCTCCCTTACTTCTATAGAATATGCCTCTCTAGAGAAGAAATAAAAATCAGTCAGTCCCTCAGTCTGTTCAAGAAGGCCCCTTGGACGAATATATTTCTTATGTAGAGTTAAGAGCTGCATTCACTACTCTTGCAAATTTAATTGCTGCCCATAATAAACAACCAACTATCATTCTGGCCAACCCATCGGCCAATTCAGCTGAAGCCAGGATTTAAGACTTCACCTGAATGAATCCTCCATCCTTTTTTGGGTTTAAGTCAAATGAGGACCCTTAGGAATTCCTTGATTAGGTTCAGAAGGTTATAGATATCATGGGGCTGTCAGCTGTTGAGAGTGCTGAGCTAGTTGTATATAAGTATTAGGATATGTCTCAAACGTTGTTCAAATAGTGGAAGCTGAGAGGGCTAGTGACATAGGGCCTATACAGTGGAAGGAGTTTGCCATAACTTTTCTTGATAGATTTTTTCCCCTAGAGGTGATGGAAGGTAAGGTGTTAGAGTTTATCAATCTCAGGCAGGGTAACATGACAATGAAAGAGTATTCTCTTAATTTTACTCAATTAGCTAGATATGCTTCTCATGTAGCGGCAGACAGTAGGGCGAAGATGAGTAACTTTGTTTCTGGGGTGAATGATAGAGTAGTCAATGAGTGCAGATTTGTGAGATGCACATAGCCAGGCTTATGATCCATGCTCAATAGATAGAAAAGCAGAAGATTAATATGAGGGAGAGGCAAAATAAAATAGCAAGGATAGGTAGTTTCAACTTTGCTCATACTAAGTCATAGGGTGGTAACCATTCTCAGTTCTGCCCAAACTCATCTGTTCCAGCTCCTTCCTCACCCAGTGCTCTTGTGCCAAAATGTAGAGACGGTAAAAGAGATAGGGCGCCAAGCTCTAAGTCTCAGGGTAGTGTTAGCAGTTCTCGAACCTATCCTCTTTGTCAGACATGTGGCAAGCACCATCAGTGTACTTGTAGAGATGACAGTGATATTTTCTTCAAATATGGCAAGCCAGGCTACAAAGTCAGAGATCATCCCTAGCCAGGTCCTAAGGGTTAGTGTAATCTCCCTCCAGCTCAATCTAGTTGCCCGAATCAGTAGGGTGCCTCTTCCAGTGCTACCAGTGGGCAACGGCCAAAGAGAATCTATGCTCTTCATTCCTAATATGATTAGGAAAATTCTACTCATGTCGTTACTGGTACATTATAGATCTTTCATGTACATATTTATGCCTTGCTAGATTCAGGAGCTTCTTAGTCTTTTGTTACTCCCTATATAGTAGTTGATTTCTGAGTTAGTCCTGAAATTCTAGTAGAGCCCTTCTCAGTCTCTAACCCAGTGGGTAAAACTATCGTAGCTTGATGGGTATACAGGAACTGTTCGATTATGGTATCTCAGAAAGTCACTTTAATAGACTTAGTCAAATTAGAAATGACTACTTTTGATGTCATTCTCGGCATGGATTGGCTTTATTCTTGCTATGCCATAGTTAATTGCAGAAATAGAGTTGTCCAGTTTCAGTTCCTGAATGAACCCGTCTTATAGTGAAAGGGTAATACTTTAGTTTTTAGAGGTCAGCTTGTTTCCTACCTTTGGGCATGAAAAATATTATATAAGAGATGTATCCATCATCTTGTTTAAGTACAGTACTCTAGTTCCAAAACTCCCAGTCTTGGATTATACCTAGTAGTGAATGAATATTCCAATGTATTTCCCAAAGATCTTCCTAAAATTCCTCCCGAAAGGGAAATAGACTTCGACATAGACATTCTTCCAGATACTCAGCCCATAGTTATTCCTTTATACAAAATGGCACCAGAAAAACTTAAAGAACTGAAAGATCAGTTGAAGGATCTCCTTTCATCAGATCCAGTGTGTACCCATGGGGTGCAATAGTCTTATTCATGCGCAATAAAGATGGTTCTCTCAGAATGTTATAGACTACTGTCATCTCAATAAAGTCATAGTTAAGAACAATTATCTACTTCCCAGCATTGATGATTTGTTTGACCTACTTTAGGATGCCAGATACGTCTGTAAGATAGACCTCAGATCAGGCTATTATCAGCTCAGAGTTAGAGAATATGACATCCCAAAAATAGCTTTTCGTACTCGGTATAGTCATCTTTCATGGAATTTATGAACATTGTATTCAAGCAGTACTTGGACATATTCATCATAGTCTCTATAAATAATATTCTTGTCTATTCTTGCAGTGAGTATGATCATGCAAACTATCTCAGAATAGTATTACAGACTCTGAGAAATCATTAGTTGTTCACCAAATTTAGTAAGTGAAAATTTTGGCTAAGTTTAGTAGCATTCCTTAGTCATATCATTTTCGGTGATGGAATTAGGGTTGATCCTCAAAAGACCAAAGCAGTAAGAAATTGGCCTCGTCCGTTTTCTCCATAGGATATCAGGAGTTTCTTGGGGTTGGCTGGTTATTATAGATGGTTTGTTGAGGGATTTTCTTCTATTGCATCCCCTATTTTTAGATTAATTTAGAAAAAAGTCATGTTTTAGTGATCATATCCTCGCGAGAAGAGTTTTTCAGGAGTTGAACACTCGGCTCACCTCAGCCCTAGTTTTAGCTTTTCCAGATGGTTCAGATGGTTTCGTGGTGTATTATGATACATCTAGAGTGGGTTTGGTTTGTTTCCTCATGCTACATGGTAAGGTCATAGCCTACACCTCCAGACAACTTAAACTCTATGGGAAGAATTATCAGACTCATGATCTTAAATTAACAACCGTAGTTTTTGCCTTAATGATTTGGAGGAATTACTTGTACGATGTTCATGTAGATGTATTCACAGATCACAAGAACCTTCAGTACGTATTCTCTCAAAAAGATATTAACTTTTATCAGATAATGTGGTTAAAGCTCTTAAAAGATTAAGACATGAGTGTCCTTTATCATCTGGGCAAGGATAATGTAGTGGCTGATGCTCTCAGTAAACTATCTATAGGTAGCGTTGCTCATATTGAGGACAATAAGAAGAAGTTAGCTGAAGAAGACCATCAGCTTGCCCGACTAGGTGTCCTCTTAGTCGATTCAGTAGAAGGTAGTTTATGGGTTCAGAATAGTTCAGAATCATCTCTAGTAACCGAGGTGAAAGAAAAGCAAGATAGAGATCCCAGTCTTATTAAGTTAAAAGAGTCAGTCAAAGATCAGAAGGTAGAGGTTTTCTTCTAAGGGGGTGATGGTGTTCTCTATTATCAGGGTCATTTTTGTGTTCTAGGTATAGATGATTTGAGGCAATGAATTCTTGCAAAAATGCATGGTGCATTCTACTCTATTTGTCCAGGGGCCACTAAGATGTACTGCAACTTGTGGAAGATTTATTGGTGGAGTGGGATAAATAGAGATATTGTAGAGTTTGTGGCTAAGTGCTATAGATGTCAGCAGGTTAAAATAAAGAATTAGAAGCCTAGTGGGTCCATACAGGAGTTCAGTATTCCTACTTGGAAGTGGGAAAAAGTAAACATGAACTTTGTGATGGGTTTGCATTGTACTCATCACCAACATGATTTAGTTTGGGTCATTGTAGATAAGATGACCAAATCATCTTATTTTTTTTAAGTCCATACCTATTATTCAGCCGAGGATTACGCCAGACTCTATATTAGGGAGTTGGTTATATTGCATCGTACTCCATTATTTATTATTTCAGATAGAGGTACCCAATTCACCTGTCACTTTTGGAAAGCATTCCAAAAGGGTCTTGGTACCCAATTTCACCTCAGTAAAACCTTTCACCCTCACACAGATGGTCAAGTAGAAAGGACTATTTAGACCTTAAAAGATATGCTAAGGTCCTGTGCAATTTATTTCAAGGGTAGTTGGGATGACCACTTGCCTTTCATTGAGTTTAAATACAACAAGAACTATTATTCAAGTTTTTAGAAGGCTCCATTCGAAGCTATGTATGGTAGGAGATGCAGAACACCAATCAGTTGGTTTGAAGTTACTAAGGCCTCAGTTATAGAGCATGACTTAGTATTTAATGCCTTGGAAAAAGTCCAGTTGATCAGAGAAAGACTTCGGGCTGCTTAGAGTTGAAAGAAGTCTTATGTAGATATGCACAGAAAGGATCTTGAGTTTGAGATTGGTGATTATGTGTACTTGAAAATCTCTCCCATAAAGGGAGTGAATAGATTCGGCAAGAAGGGAAAGCTCAGTCCCGGATGTGTTAGTCCATTCAAAATTCTTAGTTGTTTCTACAAGGTATCTTATGATCTTAAATTGCCTTCATATCTAGCCTCCGTTCATCCAGTGTTCCATGTCTCCTTGCTAAAGAAGTGCATAGGTGACCCAACGGTTGTAGTCTCAGTAGAGGGCTTAGATATTTAGAATAACCTTTCTTTCAATGAGATCCCCATCAAAATTCTTGACTACCAGACTCGCAGACTGAGAAACAAAGAAGTCCTTCAAGTCAAAGATTTTTGGCGGAATCAGTCCGTTGAGGAAGCTACCTCGGACTCAAAAGCAGACATGCGGACCAAGTATCCTCACCTCTTCTCCACAAACTTAGTAACAAAAAAGTCCCTCAAGTCAAAGTTCTTTGGCAGAATCAGTCCGTTGAGGAAGCTACTTAGTAAGCAAAAGCAGACATGCGGACCAAGTATCATCACCTCTTCTCCGCAAACTGAGTCTCAGACCAAGCTAATATCTTTTCTTAAGATTATTCAGTTTCATGTTTGGATTTTAGTTTTAAAATTAGTATTAAATACCCTTGCATATCCAGTCATATGTTCATGTATCATGTCAGTCACGTATTTATGAACCATATATGCATTCTCATCCTGAGAAATTCAGCTTATCAATAATTTCAGTCATGCATTCATGAAGATTATCCGTCATATATCTATACATTAGACATACATATTCAGTAGGAGATTTCAGTATATCAGAAGTTCTAATCATATAGACTTGTTCAAATGTTCACGTCCCTCAAGTAAGATTAGTCTATCAGCTTTCCCATTCTAGTCAGTCCCATTGGAGGATGAATGTTCCCAAAGGGGAGATATTGTAATACCCCAAACATTCTTTAAGTTAAATCTAGTATCCAGAAGAGTTAGTGATGACTTCCTAAATGATTAATGTTTAAATCAAATAAAATTTCCTCAAATTTGACTTTTTATCATATGAGAAATTTTAATTAGCATTCCAATGATAACCATTTCATCCAAATCTGGTATTGAAGTAAAGAGTTATTGAAATTTTATAGAGAACTATCAGAACTACCCAGAAGTGATGATCAGTTCGGTGGGCCGTCGAGCAAGAGATGGACCATCGCCCAAGCCATCGTGACTAAGGCAGTGAACCTGTCTTCTGGCCAAGTGCGATGATCAGGACCGACAACCGTTGAGTTAGCGATGGACCATCGCCCAAACCATCACAGAAGATGCAGGAAATTTAGGTTTTGGCCTAGTTCATCAGTCAGGACCGACGGACCGTTGAGCCAGTGATGGACCGTTGCCCAAACCATCGCCATTTTTGATCAATGATTTTAAGCCATTTTTAAAAGGGTATTTGTTTTTTCCACCCGTTTTAATCATTAATTATACAAGACCAGAGCTCATAACTTTATTATTCATCTACAAGACCAAATTAGGGTTTCTCTCAAAGTTCAATCCGTAAGAATACGAATCCCTAGGTGTTTAATTCCAAGTAAAGAATTTAGCCTTTCTTCTACCAATATTTAAGAAATCATCCACCCAGGTATGTCAAGTGTTGATTCATGGGTCCCTTTTACACATGAAGCTCAAGAATCCCATTTTAAACTCATGAATTATTAATCCCATATTGTGGATTGAGTATAATCATGTTTATGTTGTTGTGCAACTTCCAAGCTGGAAGCTTTAATACGTTTCCATGAAATTTTGTTAATGTATCAATTGAAATTGATGAAATTAAGTTGAATGAAGGAAATTGATGTATTAATTTGATGTTCATGCTTAAGCCTTAAGTTATGCATACTAGATGTTTGATAAAATTCTATAGAGAAAAAAATTCATGCGTTAGGACTCAATTATTACCAAATTAATGAACTTATATTGTACCTTTATGTTCAGCTGTTAGTAGAAGGTTTGGTTCTATGAAGCAATCTTTGCGCTCCAGAACTACAGAGCCAACATAGGTTGAGACATCAAACCTGCTAGATGAGGTGGCTTAACTAGTTAGATGAGGGTTCCACCATTCTTATTAGAGTAGCTGTTAGATAAGGGTCACTCACAACTTATCCTTACCAGTGGCACAGTAGTGACATATTCCAATTGGGGTTAAAGATTGGACCCCAACTCAGCTATAATAACTTATTAGGGGCATGTCGGTTAAATGGCTACTTCCCACAGTTTCAGTCTTAGGTCTAAATAATAGTACTTAAATAGTTTTATAGAATTTAGGACTATTAGATACAGTTACTTTTCCCAGTAAGAAACTCAGCTAGTTTCATCAGAACCTAGACTGTCAGACACAACCACTCAATATCACTTATATCAATTACATTAGTTATCGGTAACTCATGTTGTCACTATTCAAACTCAGTAGTCAGTATCATTACAAATTCAGGTACTGTTACTTATCCATGCATGCATTCTAACACTCATGTTATTCAGTCAGTTAGCATAGTTTATGCATATAAACCCTTTGCGTTCAGCCTACCTCACTTACATACTTGTACATTCAATCATATTGATGCATTTGTGCTATGGTATTTTTATACCATAGGTTTAGAAGCACGAGCTCCATAGTATCATAAGCATTCTAATTTTAGCAATTAGAGTCAGCAATGAATCCTCATCATTGAAGGATGTTATGATTTTATTATTTCATTACTTTAGTACTTAGTTATTTTAGTAGTTGGAGTTAGTTAGGGACATGACCAATCAACTTTTCATTCAGACAATTCAGTCAGTTAGAGGCTTTTAGACTAGATATTTATAGATAGTATATTTTAGTTTTGGGTATTTCTATGCCCTGTTCAGATATTGTTTTATTCAAAATTTATCCAGTTTTTGAACCTTACAGCCTTGCAGTTTATATTCTATAATTTTACAGTATATATATATATGTATATTATATAGTGCCTAGTTACAAATATCAGAAATAGGTTAGCTTGTGGTCCTTTGGAGTCATGAGCACTGTATAACATTCCAGGTACCAGATTTGGGGGTTTACAGAATAATTTAACTTAGTTTTATATATACCATCATTTTATCCTTACCTTGAGATCATGCGAGCGGTTACTTGCTAACCCCATCTATTAGCAGTTGTATACCCATACTATATAGGAACTGAGCTTTCTACTCCTTCTATTGAGTGATTTACTTGGGATCAACATTTGGACTAAAGTGGTGAGCTTCCATTATTTTGGAAGGCATTATTTCATATTATGGATATTTCTAGACATTTTGGTTTTATTTTAAATATTGGTTTTGCCTATGGTTGGGGGCATGTCCAAGCCACATTTTATTACTCTTTTGGTTAGAGGATTTCTGGTACTTCTGTGGGTTAGAATGAGCGGGATCGGTATAGGTGTCAGCTTTGGCATTGGAATAGGCTGGGAGGCTAGCATCATCATATATAATTTCTTACTGTTTCATCATATTTTATTTTGGGATTAATTATATAATGATTTGGAATGTCTTTGGTTATGGCCTTATTTGGTATTATTTGGTATGGTTGGATTATAGTTATGGGATAGTTGGATTCAATTGGGTTGGTTGCTGTTGTGATCTATTCCTAGAGTCTTTGTGTGATATGTTACACTATTATGTTTCATGTTCGGAATTCAGTCAATTCAAGGTAGGTGATTGGAGGTTGGGTTGGGCAACGGGGGTGTTCTCCGATCCGAGTCATACTTGTGATGTCCATTACAACAAGGACCTAGGGCATGCTGTGTTAGAAGTTTTGTTGGAACTACTTATATGGTTCATTGTTAGATTTTCTTTGATTATCACAACCTTTATCATTTTTTCTCTCAGTGAGATATTAATATGAGGCAGTGTCAGTAGCTTAAGTTTCTTAAGAATTATGACTTAACTATTCTCGATCATCCAGGCAATAATAATGTGGGTGTAGATTTTTTGAATTAGAAGTCAACTAGTATGGGTGGCTTGGCTCATCTTTTGACTCAAAAGAGGCCTTTGGCTATGAAGATTCAACACTTGGCTAACAGATAATTAGGCTTGATGTTTAGACATTTGTATGTGTTTTGGAATTCGTAGAAGCTAGATCTTTGTTAATGGATAAGATTTGGGTTTATTAGTTAGACATTTACCTGCGTTGCCAGTAGATGAATGGCAGTCATTGAGACCTGGTGGTTTTCTTTTGAGTTTAACCATTCTCAAGAGGAAAGAGAATGAATCACTATGGACTTTATGACTGGGTTGCCTAGTACATCTCATGGTTCTTATAGTGCTTGGATCATCATAGATAAATTGACCGAATCTGGTCATTTTATTCTAGTTTAGGTTTATTTTAGGTTTTGTAAGATATGCTATGCGCTGGTGTTATGGACTTTGGTAGTCAGTGGGAGCAACATCTACCTTTTGTAGAGTTTATGTAAAATAATATCTACCATTCTAGTACAGAGATAGATTTATTTGAGGCTTTGTATGGTTGCCATTGTTATTCCTAATTGGTTGATTTAATGTTTCTAAGATTAAGCCTTGAGGTACGAATTTGCCTCGTGGGTCTTTAGATAGAGTTTGTGTTATTCAGGATAGTCTTTGAGTGGCTCATAGTAGGCAAAAGTGAAATGTATACCATAGACTTTATGTCTTGAGATTTAGTGTTGGTGACTGTGTCTTTCTTCTTGTATCACCCATGAAGGGAGTGATGAGGTTTTGGAAGAGGGGAAAACTTATCCCCAGGTATATTGGACCTTTTGAGATCCTTCGAAATTAATGGGGATGTGGCTTATAAGTTAGCATTGCCTCCAAATTTATCAATTGTTCATCCACTTTTTCATGTTTCTATGCTTTACATTCTGGATGATTCTCATATCATTTATTAGGATTCAGCTTAGTTAGATGAGCAATAGACTTTTATTGGGGATCATGTCTCTATTATAACCCGAGATGTTATACTGCTATGTTCTAGATTTATTCTTGTTGTTAAGGTCCAGAGGCAGGAATGACCTATATTTGAGTCTACTTGGGAGGTTGAGTCTGATATGCAAAGTAGTTATCCCCAGATTTTTGCTGATTCAGGTATTCCTATTGCCTTTAGTTCAAGGATGAACTAGATTCTTAGTGGAGGATAATGTAATGACCTATTTTTTTGGTAATTTGTGTGAAATGTTTTTTTTTTGCAATTTGACCATTCTACTCCTCCCCATGGTTACATGGTGACTTTTAAGGCATGGGAATAATTAGCATGGTTCCCAATGCTTTTTAAAGTGATTTGTGTGGGTTTGTACTTTTAGGTGGTCTTAAAGGCTCATTAGTTGACTTTGGTCAACATCTTTTGATCTATGCGGTGGAAGGTAAAACAGACTACATCAACAAATTTGGAATGTCAATTTTAGGTTGGTAACATGGGTGGTATGGTTTTTTGGATTCTTTATCTCAGTTTGACCCTCGATTTGGAAAGCTTTGAAATTGGGTCTTGGGTGTCAATGTTGTGAAAATGATATTTTATTCAAAAATTTGATATCACCATTGAGTTAAGAGCGTCGAATATAGTGAGGTAGCATAGTTCGTTTGCATACTCGAGATTCTGGATGAATCTCCAGTGGTCCACAGTGAATTCATATTCTCTAAGTCTCTACTAGTTCACCAATTAGCTAGTACACTCACTTAAGAGATGATTTGGTCGCTTATGTAACATGGCCTGACAGCCAAAATTATCTCCTAAGCAATATCAGGTTAGCTTAAGAGACAGCTGCTTAAGCGAGGACATTGGCTTGGTCTCTTAAGTGACACTAGTATGCCACATGCTTGTCGTTAAAATAACAGCCAGGTTGCGGACACAAAGAGACAGGCTTCACTTATGTGACACCAGTCTCTTAAATAATAGCAACATAAGCAATTCAATAGTCACTTAGGAGATGCCAGAGTGATTTATTTTCCCATTTTCATGATTTTTACACCATTTTAGGACTTGTAGGTTGGGGATAGAGTTTTTGGGCTTTTTCATCCATTTCTAAGCTTAGGTAAGATCCAAAACTCTTATTTCAACTATAGTTTTTTATTTCAACTACTTTGTTTCCTTGTCTTGAGCTGGGGGTCTATCAGAAATACCCTTTCTACTTCTCCTGGAGTAGTGGTATAGACTTCGTATATCTTATCCCCCCAAACCCTACTATGTGAAAATATATTGGGTTTGTTGTTATTGTTGTTATTGTATTTAAATCTTGTTTAAATGTTGAATTAAAGGTGGAACTTGGGGATATAAGCTCGGAAGGCCAAAATTAATAATTCTTCTATTTAAACCCCGATTCCAAATCATTTTTTCTTTGCTTTTCTCCCATGAATTCTTTTGATCTTGGAATATATTTTCAGACCAAAATTATGATTTTACCCTTTTTTTTAAAAATCATTTTAAGGGTTTGTTTTGACCCCGACTAAGAATAGGAAATATAGGTATCATTAATTTTCTTTTGCTGCATAAATTCTATATATTTATGTTCTAGTTAATTCTGGTTCCATTTGTGAATGGAAAGCTCTAGATTAAAGGATGGTTCTATCGAGTTTTGGGATTCGAGGTAGGTTATGGCTTAGCAATCTTCAGACTGAGTTGAGTAGTTAATAATAATGTAAAAGAATGTTATGGGAATGGAGTGTGTCATAGAAAATGTGTTTAGGTGATTTATATGCCTGTATGGGTCCTATGTGGATAATATTTGATGTTTTTGATACATTATTTTCTATGTGTGATTATGTGGGGTCTTTTATGATATTATTGGCCTGGATTTGAAATGTGCATGCTTGATTACACCTGGGAAAGAGCCTAAAATTTAGGAAATAATGCGGTATCAGTGACACTTTTTTGCATATTTCACTTGGTGGTCTTCTAGATTATATTTGATCATGGATGGTTGGTTGATTTTAGTGGATTATTAACTTACATAGTTGGCATATTGATTGGATTGGATCTTTTCATTTTGGTCAATTGTGAGCATTACATCCTTATAACATATTCATTTGTGAAACCTTTGTACCACAGTGGAAATACTGGAAATACAGACTTTTTTGACTAAAAATGTGACATCCTTAAAAACCCTTAAATGATTTATATGCTAGAGAGAAGATATAGATACTGGTTGTATAAATGTTAAGAACCCTTCATGGGTCTTATCTAGGGGTAGAGCTCGGTAGGTATGGCTTGACGGACCTCTCAGGGTCCTACATTTGTAGTTGAGCTCGGTAGGTGTTCACAAAGGTTTTGTGATGACGTCGTGCATCATAATCACATCATTATCTTCATTACACTTCATATGTAGCTCTTATTCTACGATTGTATATCTATTTTGTTACCCAAAATCTATCTATTTGTTTTGTCTTTTGTAGTTGTATTTGGAGTATGTGTATAGTTTTTATTCTTTTCCCCACCTTTATTGTTTATATGTATATATAGTACAACTATTAGTAGAGATAGTGTGGGCTACCATATGGGGCATTTTCTATTTGTAGGTGACATACTTATAGTTTGTGTTTCTATGCTTTAGTTTCTTCTTTACTCAATCAGCTTATGATACCTACCTAGTACAAGTAAACCGTACTCATCCCTACTACTCTTTTTTGATACAGATTAGGGTATGAATGCGCTATAATGATTCCTAATTCATGCAATATTTAGAGTCTTCGAGGTAGTATTTGATCTACGCATCAGAGTTGACTACTACCTTTTGTCTTACACTATGTCATATTTGTATTCAGAGATAGAGTTATTCTTTTTGAATTATCCTATGTGTATTTTGATTTTGAGTTGTATTAAATGGTTCTTACGCTGTGACACCAGGTTTTGTGATTCAATTTGGTATCTCTAATTGCATTTTTGCTATTATTATGTTGTATAATTCAACTTTGCTCTAGGTGCTGGCCTTTAGTTTTTGAATTAATTTCCCTTGTTATATAAGTTTGGGTAGTAGGCACACTTGTCAAGGCTTGCCATGACATGTGACATCATGGCCCTTAGTTTTAGGTCATGACAAATTAGTATCAGAGAAGCCAAGTTTTCATTGGCCTCATTAGTGTAAGATTAAGGTATCTAGTAGGGTATTATGGATTGGTATATAGAAGTCTGTATCTATATTTGAGAGGCTAAAGATATCCTTAGAAAACTTCCATTATTTAATTCTATATGGTGTGAAGCCTTGTGTTCTATGTCATATTTCATTCTCTTTTGTGAAGACAGTTAGGACTGAATCCAGTAAGTCTAGGGATATAGAGCTATTACAAGAGGAGAGAGCCTATTCTAGAGGATCAGTTATGTGTTATGGTCAGGTTCAACATAGAGGATAGGTATGAGGATATTTCTCATCCAGAGATAGCACTAGGGGACCCTCTCCTAAGACTCGAATGAGTATGTTGGAGAAATAGGTCCTACTTTTGTCTTGGAGAGTTCTTTTGCCCTAGTTTGGAGAGATTATTAATTCGGTTACTGACCTATTTAAAGGGTTCTCCTATGAGTTCATCGGGTGTTCCTCTAGCTTCAAGTATTATACTTCCATCTATTCCAGAGTCTGCTTATGGTTTTCCTACAGTTTTGAGTTTGTATACTTTTGATGAACCGATATTGGATTATAGTACTCCACAGACTCCGAGTGCAGTTCACCTTTGTGCCTGGATTTGATTATGGTATTTTTAGGTCTATATTTTAGCCTACTTCTATGTTACTGCCTCAAATGAGTTCTCAGCTGGCCAAATTTACTATGCCTCTTATTAGTTCGAGTGCAGTTATGTCTTTTGTGAGCCAGAAGTGGTTTGAGAGATTTACTCGTTTGGGTCCTCCTAGGTCTAGTGGTGTTGTAGTCAAGGATGCCTGTGATTTTTTGATAGATTGTCATGAGAAGTTGCATAACCTTGGTTCTTCTGGGTCACATGGTGTTGCTTATACTACTTATCAGTTTATAGATGCAACTAGAGATTGGTGGAAGTCACTTATTAGTTGCTGGCCGCTTGGTTTGCCATAGATGACTTATAATTTACTGAGCCCTTTTTAGATAAGTTTATGACTTTTAGTTTGAGATATTAGATTAGAGATGAGTTTGATCATATAGAGTAGGGCTCTATGATTATTGAGAAGTATAAGGCACATTGCCATGCCTTTTCTAGATATTATTATGCTAGTATTACCACTAAGTATTAGAAGATCCAAAAGTATGTGAAGGGGTTAGCTGTTTCTCTTCAACTTTCTATGGCTCAGATGGTAGTGTATGGGGAATTATTTAAGAGTGTTGTGGATCATGCTAAGATGATTGCGTCTATTATTCTGGAGGAGGAGCCAAAAGAATGTTCCATTAGAGTGAGTTCAGAGGTCATACTTCTCGAGGTATATATTTTAAAAGTTTTCATGGGAATCATCATAGACTGGTGTAGCCAGCTTTGTAGGGTTAGGTAGTGGGTCTTCTAGTTCAGGAGCTTTGGGTGCTCATCCTTGTTTGTTTTAGATCTACATCTGTGCTATTTTATTTGGGATTGACTTTCGCTTAAGTGTTTGCGTATTTTTCTTTAAGTTTTTATTTTGCTAGTGATTCTCTTGACGTGCCTATTTGTTTACCTACCTTCGTAGGAGATTCTTTAGTTGCAGATCGAGTGTACCTATCTTGTGTTGGGACTTTTGCTAGGCGTTATACTTTTATAGATATGATAGATTTTGATATCATCTTAGGTATGGATTAGTGAGCTCCTTGTCATGCTTTCCTAAATTGTTATGCTAAGACCAAAACTTAGCTTTGCTGGGTATGGAAAGGATAACTTAGAAGGGTTTGCTTCATTCGTGTCCCAAGAGAGTTATATCTTTTCTTCAATTTCATTACTTGGTTGAGAGAGAGTATTTGTATTGTTTGTCTCATATTCGTGTAACTAGTTTGCTTCTCCCCTTTCATTTGATTTTATTCTAGTTGTTCATGAGTTCATGGATGTTTTCTCTACGGATTTGAATATTATTGTTTTGGATCATGATATTGACATTTCTTTTGATGTCGAGTTGGGAACCAAGCCTATTTCTGTACCTTCTTATAGGATGTCTTGAGCAGAGTTAAAGCAATTAAAGGTTTTGTTACAGAAATTGTTGGATAAGAGATTTATCCTACCTACTGTATCGCAGTGGGGTGCGCTTGTCTTATTTGTGAAAAAAGGATGGGTTGATGCATATGTGTATTGGTTATTGGTCGTTGAACAAAGTAATGGTAAAGAATAAGTATCCTCTTCCTTCTGCTAATGATTTGTTCGACCAGATCTTGGGTTCTTCAATATTTTTAAAGATTTATTTAAGATCAGACTATCACCAGTTAAGGATTAGAGCTATCGGTATTATGAAGAGAACTTGTCAAACTCGATACGGTTATTATAAGTTGTTGGTCATATCTTTTAGGTAGACCAATTCCCCTGCCACATTCATGGAGTTGATAAACCGGGTATTTTGATCATATATTGACTCTTTTTCCATTAATTTATTAATGATATATTGGTTTATTCTAAGAGTGAGATCGATCATGAGGAGCATTATCAGATTATACTTTAGAGATTGAGGTATAAGAATTTGTATACTAAGTTATCCTAGTGTGAGTTATGGTTGGAGTTATCTCTTTCTAAAGTCATGTGGCAACCAAAGATGTTATTATGGTTAATCCAAATAAGAGTGCAGTGATTCGTAATTGGACTAGGCCTACTTCTCCTACCGAGATATAAAGTTTTTTGGTTAAGCACGCTACTATCGGTGCTTTATTGAGGGTTTTGACCAAGTAAACTCAGAATAAAATTTCCTTTTAGTTGTTCGATGTTCGTAAAGCGAGATTTCAAAAGGTTAAGGATTTGTTGACTTCAGCTCCTATATTGACTTTACCTAAGGAGGGCAGGGGTTTCACCATTTTTATGATGCTTCTAGTGTTGGGTTAGGTGTTGTGTTAATAAAGGAGGGTAAGGTGTTGCTTGTGCTTATCATTTATTGAAACCCAGTAGAGAAATTTCCCTACCCATGATTTAGAGTTATAAGCAGCTGTTTTTGTTTTGAAGTTGTGGAGGCACTACTTGTATGTAGTCCATTGTGAGATTTCTCACACCATCGTACACCTTCGTATTTCTTCACCCAGTGAGATCTTAACATGAGGCAATACCATTGGCTTAAGTTAATTAATGATTATGACCTAACTATTCTCTAACATTCGAAGAAAGCTAATGTTGTTGCAGATGCCTTGAGTAGGAAATTGACTAGTATGGGTAGCTTGGAGTATCTTTTGACTTAGGAGAAACCTTTAGCCTTGGAGGTTCAGTCCTTGGCTAAACAAATTGTTAGTCTTAATGTTTAGGCACCTGGATGAGTTTTGGTATTCATTGAGTAAAGGGCTTCTTTGATGGATTATATTTTGATTCATTAATTTAATAATATTAGTTTTAGAGTTATATTGGATAATTTGTTTAATGGTGAGGCTAAGGAACCCTCACTTGATCCAAGTGGTTTCTCGAGGATTGGTTCCTAAGTTTTTGTATTAAGACTCGGTGATTGGATTATATTGGTTTTGGAGGAGGCTCACTGTTCCAGGTATTCTATCCATCCATGAGTGACTAAGATGTATCATGATTTATGACAGCATTACTGGTGGACTGATATAAGGAAAGATGCCATAGATTTTATAACGTGTTGCCTGTGTTGCCAAAAAGTGACGGTCGAGCATTTGAGACCTGGTGGTATGCTTCAGAGGTTTCCCATTCCTGAGTGAAAATAGGAACTGATCACTTTGAATATTCTGACTGGGTTGCCTTGTACTTCTCATGGTTCTAGTAGTGTTTAGGTCATCATGGATCGGTTGCCATAATCTAGTCATTTCATTCAAATTTAAGTTTCTTTCAGGTTTTGAAGGATATGCTCTATGCTTATGTTATGGTTTTTGGAAGTCAGTGACAACAACTTCTAGATAAGGTGTATTTTGCATATAATAATAGCTACCATTCCAGTACTGATATGGCTCAGTTTAAGGATTTGTATGGTAGGTGTTGTCTCTAGTTAGTAGGTTTCATGTTTCTAAGATTACGTCTCAAGTTATGGATTTTTTTTGTGAGTCTTTGGATAGAGTTTGGGTCATTCAAGATTGACTTTTAGCATCTCAAAGTAGGCGGAAGTGCTATGTAGATCGTAGAATTTGTGCCTTGATATTTAGTATTGGTTATCATGTCTTTCTTCATATGTCTCCTATGAAGGGCGTGATGAGGTTTGGGAAGAGGGTCAAGCTTAGCCCATGGTATATTGGACCTTTTGAGATCCTTTTGGCTATGGGGGATATGGCTTATGAGTTAGCATTACCATAAGATATATCTACTATTCATCTAGTATTTCATGTTTCTATGCTTAAGCATTACATTCCAAATCTCATATCAGTTGTTGGGATTTAGTTAATTTATATAAGTGGTGCTCTTTTTTTGCTGAGCTTATCTCTATTATAGCCAGGTAATAGTTATTCCCATGATTAAGGTCCAGTGGAGGAATCGACCTGTATATGAGTATACTTGAGAGGTTGAGTCTGATATGCGTGGTAGTTATCCCCAACGTTTTGCGAATTAAGTTATTCCCATTGACTTTAGTTTAAGGACGAACTATTTTCTTAGTTGTGGATGATGTTATGACCTGATTATTTGTTATTTGTGTGAAATATTTATTTTTGTATGATTTGACCATTTTACTCCTCCCCTGGTTGCATGGTGGTACTTCTAGGGTGTAGGGAAGATTGCATGGTTCCTAATGATTTCTAGTGTGATTTATGCGAGTTTGTGGTTTTAGGTGGTCTTAAAGGCTTATTTGTTGATTCAGTCAATATCTTTTGTTCAATGCACTGGAAGTCAAAAAAGACCGTGCTAATAGATCCGAAATGTCGATTTTAGGCTGGTAACATGGGTTATATGATTTTGTGGCTTTTGTATCTTATTTTGACCCTCAGTTCAAAAAGTTGTGAAATTGGGTCTTTGTGGTAAATTTTAAGAAAATGACAATTTTTTGAAAATTTTATATTGACATTGAGTCTGAAGCATCGAATTTAGTAGGGTAGTGTTGTTCATTTATGTTCTTGAAAATTGGGATGAATCTCGAGGGGTACGCGATGACTTGGAATTCTCTAAGTCTAGCTGGTGCACTCTCTTATGCAACACTTTGGTTTATTGTGCGATGTGGTCTGGCTGCAAAAATGTCATCTAAGTGATATTAGCATGCCAGATGCCTGTCACTTAAGCAATAGCTAGGCCACGATCATGGTGAGGCAGGGTTTACTTTAGCGATGGCTGGTCACGTAAGTGGTAGCCGCTTAGGCGACGCAACAGTCTCTTGGGCGACACTTGGGTGATTTATTTCCTATTTTGGAAATTGTGGTTAGGTTATTTATGTGCCCGTATATGGGCCTATTTGGATAGTATTTGATTGTTTGGAGATATTATTTTCTATGTGACTATATGGGGTCTTGTATGATGTTGTTGGCCTAGTTGGGATATATGTTGTTGGTTAAACATTATTTTGGCGAGAAAAATCCTAAATTTTGGGAAATTATGTGGTATTAATGTCACTTTCTTGCATGTTTCACCTGGTGGTCTTCTGGATTATATTAGATCATAGATTTTTTTTTTATTTGAGTGGTTTATTGACTTACATGGGTGGTATATTGATTGGATATTCTCATTTTAGTCGGTTGTAAGCATTACATCCTCATAACATAATCATTCAAAAAGCATTGGTACCACAATGGAAATACTAAAATCACTGACTTTTTCTAACAAAGATTGTGACATTTTTAAAAGCCCTCTACCGATGTATGTGTCAGAGAGAAGACATGGATAATGGCTGTACACGAATTGAAAAACCCTCCATGGGTACTACCTGGTAGCAGAGCTCGGTAGGTTTGGGTTGAAGAACCTCTCATGGGTCCTATGTCTGAAGTTGAGCTCGTAAGGTGTATATGAAGGTTGTGCAATGACCTTGTGTGTCATCATCATCTTCATTACACTCCATATGTTATGCTTAATCAGTGATTGTATTTCTTTTTTGTGACTTGATATTTGTCTACTTGTTCTATCTTCTGTAATTGTATTCAGAGTAAGTGTACACTTGTTCTTATTTTCCCTAACTAATTTTGTTATATCTCTTGGATGCGATGATAACACTCAAATTACACTCTTGAATGGGTATAAGCGATCATTGCCAATATAAAACCCAACTATGTTGGGTTCGAATCCCACAAGGAACAATGTGAGTGACGATTAAACTACTTTCAAACTAAAGCTACAAGTTAAATTTAAACAATCGAGATAAAAAGATAAAATGGGGGTTTAAGGTTCACAGAGACTTAATTGTCACTTTCAATATTTTAGTATTTGAAATTAGTCTAAATGGGAAACCAGAGTTATGTTCACCATGGGTTTTGGGAATTGAAAGATACTAGGTAATGCTTGGGATTCTTGAAGTAAGTAGACACAACAGATTATCTCTATCGATGATACTGTCTGACATATCTCTCGACCTCACTAGACAATTTGTTATCTAATTCTCTCGAACTTAGATAACTTATCTATTTCCAATAGGATTTTATCTCAAGTAGATCAATCCAGTTACGACACTGATCATTAAACAGAAGGTTGGTAGCTTCCGAGTCCCTATTGATAATTCACGACCTCTAGTCTATTTCTCTATTAGAAGTAAATAAAACCTAAGGCTTAACCTAATGTTTGCAACCAGTAGATTTCAGTTAAACAACAGAATTTCAAGATGTCTTACTACTCTTTGAATTCGTTAAATACCTAGTAACCTCTCAGACCCTAATCAATTGATCAATAACTCCGGCTAATGGAATTAGTCGCTCATGATTTGATGAAGGAAATAACAAGTTGAATTCATCATAATAATGATATACTTACGAATGGATGAAAAACAACAGGTAGTTTCATCAATTTACTCACGAGATAGAAACCCAAAAATAGTTGATAAGTGTTTTTGTAAAGAAATAAGAAAAATATTTGATGGTAAAGATGAAGCAATGTTACGTGCTTCTCTTCAGAAGTTCGTCTCTGATAATTAATGATCGATCCCTAAAAAACCCTAAAATAAGTCTTTAAATAGTCAACCCTAAATAAGGAAATTAAATTATAGCTTCAGTTTTCTCTGCGGATTGGACGACGACGATCTTGATAGTGTGTCAGATGTCTGACGACGTGTCCAAGATGTCCTCAAAGGTTCCAGTGAATTGTTATCTTCTGACTCTTCAGACAAAAAACCTGATGATGTGTCAAAATTCTTGACGGCGCATGACAACTGTCGTCATAACTTCACTGGAAATCAGCATTCTCTGCTTCTAGTTGATGGTGATTTTGACGCCATGTCACATATTTGTTGGCCCATCCTAAACGTCTTCACATTTCATCTCAGTTTATCAAGTTCTGTCTAAGCTTGACGGCAACTTTGACAGCCTGTCCTATGTATGACGGTGCTTCAAAATTGACGTCAGCTATACTTCAGCTTATTTACCCCGAATTTCAGCTAATTTATTCTTCTTTCCTTTGGTTTCCTCCCCGATCACTTATATATGCATTAACACATTAAAAAACATCAAAAACAACAAAAGTTGCTTAAGATCTAATAATTATTCAAAGTTAAAAGCTTCAAATGTGTTAGCTTTTGCTCACACATCAATTCCCTCAACTTAAAACAATTGATTGTCCTCAAGCAACAAAAAAAACCAACAGAACACAAAGCACATCCAGGAGCCAACAACCAATTTAGCTCAAAGCTCAGTTACCATATCCAAGGTCAACAAATTTAAACTAACTATGTAGATTATTGAAAAGCAACAATGTAACATAAAGGATTCTATCCATGGCATCAATTAAGTACCAACAGTCATGCATGTATCAATATAACACTACCCAATCAAGTAAGTAACCAAGCAAGATACTAGTGTTCCCTCACAAAAAAGAAATTCCCCTTTTTCTCTCATCTCAGAAATCAAAATTTAAACATGGGAATTTGCATAAAAAGACTCACTCTCAGAACGAAGTTCCAGCCAGTGTATGCCAAATACCATATGCTTGCCCTTATCTTCATTACCAAGGTATCTAGATAGGTGAATTAGGATCACTATCGGTCTTTCTCGACTTGTAACGTAGGCTAAGCGCTGGTATGATATGAAATTGCATTTAGAGTGACTAACCTCCTTGGCACTACCTTAACTTGTGGTCCACTTATTAACCTCTTTTTCTCTCTTTTTCTTTTTCCTCTTTTCATGCACCCATTATTCAGGATGGATGTGACTTTTCTTTTTCATTCTCTTTCTTTTATTATTCTTTTTCACACCACCCAATTTATTCTTTTTCTCTTATTCTTCTTTTTTTATTCTACCTCTCTTCATACCCAGTTTACATCATGAACCCCTATGATAGACACCCTAAACTTAGGCTGTTTGCCTAAGTCAAGGTGCACAGTGTCCAAGGAGGACCAGAGCCAAAATAGGTTCATTATGATCTAAACGGGAGGGTGATAGGTGTCATAGAAAGAAATGGTCAATTCTGGCTCAAAACAGGGATCAAGTGATAGCATACATAATAGGAAAGGTTATTTAGGCTGAAACTGGCTAAAAGACAAAACGACCTATGATCCTTTCCTAGTCACTATCTTTCAACTAAGGTAAGACGAACAGGGCAAGTTCTAGATTCGGCAATACAAAACGAACTGAGTAAGATCTCACATACACACATGGCACACAAGTATATTACCAGCTACTACTCATCCAGTTCGTGCAATTGTTAGCAAAGATTATCAAACAACTAAAACTTAATGCCATACGAAGGTGAAAAGTGGTTACAAGTGAATGCAATTCACACAGCTACCACATAGACAATTGGAGAGATAGTTACCATTCCAAGAAAATTAAACAAAAATATATCAACTGTTGTAGATACTTATTTTTCTCCCAGTTAACCACAACACATCACAACGCAAAAACAAGATGCCTAAACATGCCAGCTCTACTAGGAACAAGACTCCGGGGAAAAAAGGCATGTCAACAAAAACACACGGAGGACATCAACACCCACAAGTAGCCCCTCCCTCAACTTAAAATAATACAATATCTCCAATATGTCAAACAAAAACAATAGAGTTAGAAAAATACTTGTGGCACCATGTGTGCGAAGATTTGATGTCAATCACATAAGACGAATACAAACAATAAAATACCTTGGGTTTCCTCTTAAGTAACACCTGGTTTAACATCACAGCGCAACTCAGTTATCTTAACTACTCAGACTTCTTCAAGATACCTTGTTGATTATTATTTATGTCTCCCCTTGGAGGATTTGAAACCCCGGCCCAACTTTTGATCAATACATCTTTGGGGTGTGCTTGGAAAATATGAGGGAATGATGAGGAATGTTCTATCATGCCACTTCAAAGACTAGAACCGCTTGCCCAATTTTTTATCAAACTTTTGTGTGGGGTCATTGGGAAACTAGGAGGATCTTAAAAAACCACTAAATGGATATAGATCATTAAGCTTCTAGGCCTTCAAGACTGGGGTTGTAGTACACCCTTTTTGAAAGATAAACTCCAAAATGTAAGAATTTTCCTCCCTGTTTTCAAAATTCATCATTTGCTTGGGTGGTTCGACTTTCCTCACATCCACTAATCATAATTTTTAAAAGTATTTTAAATGAGGATTGACTCTCAATTCTAGAGTAGCGTCTCCATTAGTATCCTTACCCCAAAATGGACTAGAGTCTTCACAAGGATTGTTTTTTATTTCTTTTTTCAACTCTAGTACCATTTCCTCATCTTTGTCTTCTTCGTTCATGAATGGTTTGGTTGGTTGGGAAATCTCCAATGGAAGATAAACATCAAGCTTATCATCATTATTGGATTCTTGCTCCTCATCTTCACACTTTTCCATTATGTTAAATGATTCCACAAACAAGATATTATCTAAACATAATATAGAAGAATGCTTTGAATAATTGACCTCTATATCCATCTCCTCATGAATGATCGGGTTCATATCTTGACGCCTATCACATATGATATCATATGTTTTTTTTCTGGAGATCCAACATTCATTGAAACATAGCTTTAATGCCACTCTTAACGGTGCTTCATTTTTCCTTTTATTGACCATAATACCTATCAAACTCATAAGAAAAACTAGAATTTAGGTTATCTCAATAATGGGAGGGGGCATTTGGGCAATCACTCTAATGTCCATCTCGACCACCACATAAAGAACAATTATACTCCCGGTAAGATGGAGATGGTGCACATATCTCTCTCCGGAGAGCGTATCTATAATCTTGCCAAAAGTGAGGTCCATCACAATATGGATATGGATCATCCAGATAAGATTTCCAACCATCAAACTCACATTTATTCCATGATTTCATAGTAAGAAATAAACATAAATAAAGAAAATCTACGTAACACAAGAAACAAAGAAAATCACAAACAAATATTTACAAGTTTGAATTCAAGTAAGATAAAATTCCAAAATAACTTAATACACCAAATTGTTCCCCATCAATGGCGCCATTTTTGATAACGCTCAAATTAAACTCTTGAATAGGTGTAAGCGATCATTGTTAATATAAAACCCAGCTAGGTTGGGGTCGAATCCGACAAGGAATAATGTGAGTGGCGATTAAACTAGTTTGAAACTAAAGCTACAAGAATTCAAACAATTGATATAAAAAGATAAAATGAGGGTTTAAGGTTCACAGAGAGTTAATTGTCACTTTCAATATTTTATTGTTTGAAATCAGTCAAAATAGGAAACCAGAGTTATGTTCACCATGGGTTTTGGGAATTAACATATACTAGGTAATGCTTGGGATTCTTGAAGTAAGTAGAAACAACAGATTATCCCTGACGACGATACTGTCTGAATTATCTCTCGACTTAACCAGACAATTTATAATCTAATTCTCTTGAACTTAGATAACTTATCTATTTCCTATTGGATTTTATCTCAGGTAGATCAATCCAGTTACGGTATTGATCATTAAATAGATGGTTGGCAGCTTTCGAGGCCCTATTGATAATTCACGACCTCTAGTCTATTTCTCAGTTAGAAGCAAATAAAACTAAGGCATAACCTAATGTTTGCAACCAATAGATTTCAGTTAAAAGAACAAAATTTTAAGACGCGTACTACTCTTTGAATTTGTTAAATACCTAGTAACCTATCAGACCCTAATCTATGGATCCCATAACTCCGGCGAATGGAATTAGCCTCTCATGATTTGATGAACGAAATAAAAAGTTTAATTGATCATAATAAGGATAAACTTACGACTGAATGAAAAACAACAAGTAATTTTTTCAATTTACTCACAAGATAGAAACCCAAAAATAGTTGATAAGTGCTTTTGTAAAGAAATAAGAAAAATATTTGATGGTAAAGATGAAGCAATGTTACGTTCTTCTCTTTAGAAGTTCTTCTCTGATAATTAATGATCGATCCCTAAAAAATCCTAAAACAGGTCTTTAAATAGTCAACCATAAATAAAGAAATAAAATTAATGTTTTAATTTTCTCTGCGGATTGGACGACGATGATCTTGATGGCATTTCAGATGTCTGACGATGTCTGCGAGATGTCATCAAAGGTTCCAGTGAATTGTTAGCTTCTGACTCTTCTGACGGCAAACCTGATGGTGTGTCAAAATTCTTAATGGAGCGTGATAACTGCCGTCACAGCTTCACTGGAAATTAGTTTTCTCTGCTTCTGGTTGACGGTAATTTTGATGCCATGTCACATATTTGATGGCCTATCCTAAATGTTATCATATTCATCTCAATTTCTCAGGTTCTATCTAATCTTGACGACAACTTTGATAGCCTATCCCATGTATGAAGGTGCTTCAGAATTGGCATCAACTATACTTCATCTTATTTACACCAGATTTGAGCTGATTTATTCTTATTTTCTTTGGTTTCCTCCCCGATCACTTGTATTTGCATTAACACATTAAAAGAAATCAAAAACAACAAAAGTTGCTTAAGATATCGCAATTATTCAGAGTTAAAAACTTTAAATATGTTAGCTTTTGCTCACACATCATGCAATCATACCAGCACTAATGGACCGGATCCCATCAGAAGTTCGAAGTTAAGCGTGCTTGGGCGAGAGTAGTACTAGGATGGGTGACTAGCTGGGAAGTCTTTGTGTTTCATCCTTTCTTTTTCCCTGTCTTGAGCGGGAAGTCTATCCAAAACAACCTTGGTATTTCTTTGGAGGTAGTGGTGTGGACTGCGTACATATTACCCCTCCGATACCTCACTATGTGGGATAAACTGGGTTTGTTGTTGGTTTTGTTGTTGTTGTTATTGTTTTTATATTAGAACTATTAGTGGAGACAACATGGAAAACCATTTGGGACATTTTCTGATTGTAGGTGACGTACGCATAGTTTGTGTTTATATGCTCCATTTTCTACTTTACTAAGTCGTCCTATGATACCTATTAAGTATAAGTGGACCGTAATTATCCCTACTGTATCTTTTTGGTGTAGATCCAGGTATGAGTCTGCCAAATAAATAGATGATTCAAGAGATATTTAGAGTTTTTGATGGAGCAATTGATCTATGCATCGGGAGTTGACTATTTGTTTTTCTTATTTAGACTATGTCTTATTTGTATTTAGAGATATATTTGTTCTTTTTGGGTTATCCTAACTATATTTTGACTTTGAATTGTATTTTATGGTTTTAACATTGTGACACGAGATTTTAAGATTTAGTTTGGTATCTTTGTTTACATTTCCATTATTATCATGTTGTAGGGCTCGGCTTTTCTTTAGGAGCGTGGCATTATGTTTTGGGATTGTTTTCCCTTGTAATATCATTTGGGTGATAGGCATAATTTTCAAGGCTTACCGCGACAAGTGCTATCATGACCCTTTTTTGGGTCGTGATAATCTCTCAATTTCTTCTCTAGTTAGGCCTTTTGGAAGTAGATTTGACACATTATTCTTTAACTTCACATAGTCATTCATTATAATTCCATTAGAGAGTAGTTATCTTATGGTATTATGTTCCCATCTTATATAATGAGATTTACTATTATACATCATGCTATCTTCCCTATCTATTGCAACTTGACAATCATAGTTTAAGCATATTGGTGCCAAAGGTTTGGACCAATATTGAATATCTTGAGTCCTCATTATTCGAGGACATGCTTATTATTTATAGTACTTCAGTTTTATTTCAGTATATGGAGTTAGTTGGGGGCTTGTCCCATCAACTCCATAGTTCTAAGAGTTGGAGGCTTTTTCAGACTAGAGTATATTCAGACAGTTGTTCAGTTTTTCAGTAATTATATTCAATTTTGGTATTTTGATACTGCATTCAGATTTATTTATAGATTTGAACCTTATGTTATATTTTTCAACCTATTCCCATAAAATTATAGTATTTATTACTTAATTATTGTAGAAGGTGCTAGTTCTGGGTTAGCTTATGGTCCTTCAGGATTATGAGCATCGTGTAGCATCTGGGGTACATACTCGGAGTGTTACATTAATAATGATGTTTAATGACTTGACTGAGATAAGTTTGGGTCTATGATTTGATTTTACTAATTACTTCGGTTATGAAGTATTTCATCCCTTTCTACACTTTTATAATAGTTTAGTCCAAAAGTTCACTCTAGGTAACAAACTGGTGGATATACACTCTTTTTGTAATTACTTGATCCCGTTCAACTAACATATCAAGATACACAGCTCTTTAGTATGGGATAAAGGAAGATGTTGAAGTGACAATACAATTCTTGGGTAAGACTTAAAGGAATTTATAATATTCATGTTATGTATATATACCTATTGATAATGTGATATTAATAATGAGTGATAAATTATGTAAGTATTCTCTACCTTGTTTCTCTTTTATATTTATTTATCTAACCCTCTTGGGGCTTATTCCTTACTTTTTCCCTCCTAGTTCATGCACTTTACTTTATCCTTCATGGGGTTCGCTCTTTATTATTGACACTGATCTAAATTTTATAATTATATGATGATATCCGACAAAGCTAGAGGATATTATAATGATATGGTGATACCCGGCAAGGTTAAAGGATATTATAATAATGTGATGATACCAGGAAAGGATGGAGGACATCATGATGTTATATTGATACCCGGTGAGGCCGAAGGATTATTATATTGATCTTTCTATGTGCATATCTACCAATTCCAGTCCATTTAGCATTATGTATGGTAAATATATGTATACTCAACAAAGATGGAGGAGATTATGATGATGGTTATGATGATTATGATGGTTATGGTATTATTAAGAATGTTGTATTCATACTTAGATGCGCATCACCAGTATGTGCCTATGTCTATTAGCTCATATGGGAAGGCTGCAAAAATATAGGTAATAACTATGCCTTGTGTTATTGTATGTTGATTGAACCTTCTAAGCATGGGGTGATGATAGTACACATGGTTTCAATTAAGTATGTAGTTATCCAAATTAGCTGGTTACTTGCACTGTTATTGACATTTTTATTATCATTGATATTATCATTGTTATGATCATTATTATGGATAGTTGATTAAAGATTGGTCATTGATTTTGTATTAATACTTGAGGTAAAATTCTGACCTCATTGTCTTATGATTATATTATTATAAATTTCCATCTAATGACTTAATATATAGATTAGACCCTGAGTATTCAAACACATCTCCTACTATGATTATGAGGTCTTTAATAGCTAGTCTGATTATCTAGGCTGAAGATCGAGTAGACCTTGGTTATATAATTATATATATATGAATACCTAGCTATATATATATATATATATGATTTTACAGTATATCCCTTTCTTTTATTAAATTAGATTACATATTTATTCCTTGGCTTTGTATAGTTATGTATATATTATTTCCACCAATACTTTACATATTGGCCAGTGATATAAAGTATAGTGTTTAGATTCCTAAGCCTAGTTAGAATTAAGATAGTGCATTCTTACTACTTCCTTACCCTTAATATGATAAGTCTCTTGGATATGAATAGGATAGGTTATCCTTTTTATCTCACTGGTTGTCTTATATGGTTGCTGGATGTTTTGGTTTAGTTTCGCATTCTTTTTACTTATGTTATATATCTGCTTTATGTTTGGAGCTCAGTTGGCAGTTGCCTACTGAGTACCATTCATTTGGTAATCATTCTACACTCCTGCAACCTGCAGATATAGGTATCAGAGATCACTATTGATTTGTGTGTTGTGTGAAGCAGCCATGGTTTTGAGACTTAAAATGAGGTCCTGACATTCGGAGTATCACTTATCTCTCCCTTATGTATTAGTCTTATCTCTATGTTTTATTCAGAGATAAACTATATTAAAGTATTCATTTGTACTTTACTTTGTACACTTATTATATTAGTAGCACTTCTAATGATACTACCTAGTCTTGGTAATATATTATGTAATTGATCTTATATTTTAGATATTCCATATTATTTTCTTTATCTAATTGGGTTGTCTATTACTAGTCATTCTGGCCTACGAGTTTTGGCTTGCCTACTGGTAGGTTATAGTTGGAGCCATCCTTACCTGAGAAATTGTGTCATGATAAATTATTATTTGAGCCTAGGTTCAACGGTTTATTATTACAAGACCTAAGTGTTTTGCAGAGTGGTACAGATCTATGCATATACATCTACAACCAATCTTCGAGATACTACATGGAATTTTAGGAAATTTATTTCTTTACTCCTTGTTTTGTGTCTGCATTGCTACAAACCTCAAACATATGCTTTGACTCTTCTATCTCTGAATGATGATGCGACATTGTCGATAGATGTAGATAAGACTTTGACATACATTTCTAGATTTTAATAAAGCATCATACTAGAGAGTCTAAGATAGATATCAAAGACCTTCAGTATCAGCCAAAGGATTTGGGAGCCAGCTCAGGCTCTAGTTGAGCTCTTGAATACTTCAGCCCTTTGAGGTTCAGTATTGGGGATTCTAGTCAGGTCATATATTTCTCACAACTATGAATGACATTCGATTCATCAAGTAGTTCTTAGGATAGAGTTGAGTCTATTATTGTTCATCAAGGTTCTTTCCCTATTTCTAAGTACGAGATTAAATTTCTCAAGTAGGCAAGGAGTTTTCCTATGCTATATCCATTTGAGTAAGGCATGGTGTACAAATCTACTAGAGGATCAGTATTTTGATTTTGTTTGGTGTCAGAGCACTTGATAGAAGCTAGGTCTTCCTTTTCTCAAGTTCTTGGTCATTCAAGAGCCATAAAGAGGGTATGCATTGAGACTTATGACGGTGTCAGCAAGAGGCCATGATATTAGTATGGTGTTATTGGTATTTTATCCCAGAGCTTATTTATTTAGGTTGTGAGGAGATGAGACATTGAGTCAAAGAGTTCCCCAGATATGAGTTATTGATCAGATAGAGCTAACATGTATTCTCGCTATCCTGGAGTTCTTAAGATAGGCTATGACATCGGAAAAAATGATCATTGCTAATAGGGAGTGCTCTCAGTGTTAGTTTTCTAGACATTAGGGAACATTATATGTTGTCGCCATATTAGTGCTTTAGGATTTTGGTACTACTGTAGAGAAATTAATTACTAGTCTAGAAAGGGTCCCTAACATAGGATTTTTAGTCATTTAGTTCATTCAGATTTGATTTGTTAGATTGTGGCATATTCATTTAGAGATAATATGCTTAGCGCCTCAGTTTGATTTCATGCTGATTATTATGTGCCTTGTTATTAAATTCATGTTTATGTGACTATTCCCATTATTTATTTTTTAGTAGTGGATGGAGTAGATTTGTGATGATATTTTCTCATTATGAGTGTAGCATTTGGGTTTGAGTACCATTTATCTTGGTACATTAGCCTTATTATGGCCCTTGAGTGGTGCTTAATATTGATGCTTATTTTGGTACCACCGAATCACTACATAGATGACGATATTGGTATTGCTATTGCTATCACTACTTGAGGTTATTATATTATGTGTTATTATTGCTTGATGTAATTTATCCTCATTAGGCAGTTGTATATACTAATGTTATCTTGTTAGAATTCCATTTCTTTGTGATTCTTATTTGGTGGCTTGTGTACATATAGCATAATTTGATAATGTTTTCCCATAGCGAGGTGACGTTGATTGTTTTCCGTCTTGATTAGTTGTGTTAGATAAATTCGGCAATGTAATATGGTATTAAAGGTAAGTTGATCTTCTGTGGTTCTGTATGGTTCTAGAGTTGGCAATTTAGGTATATTGCCCTTTCTTGAATTTGAGACCCTTAGACTCTAGTGTTTCGAAGCTTTTTATTTTGTTTATCCCTTTCTATATAGCCTCTTAACTAGTTTTGGACCTATTCCTTGTTATTAGAATGGAGATTGGATTCTCCATTCTCAGCGTGTAATGTGATTCTTTTCTTCTGAGAAGTTATAAAGTTGGAGACAAATTATAGTTCCTATGATCGCTTTCTAAGTTTGAAAATATAAAATTCTTTATCCTGAGTTGTTTGATTTTTGGGTGGTGGTTGTGACATTGACATTGGGTTTGAGATTGGTATTTTTCCTTATTCGATGATGTGATTCATAGATTGGTTGAGTGACGATTGTCCTACTTGAGTAGATTCAGGAAATCCCCAATTCTGAGTTTCTCAGTCTAATGAGGCTTCGTAGAGTGTTTCTCCTTGATGATATGTGCCAATGGCTATTCTTTGTCAAAATGAAATGTTTGATCAGTTAGTTTCTGCCATGAGTTTCATTTCTCTAAGTTGCTAGTGTTTTGATTCTACCATTAGTATGATTTGTAGCATTTATAATCTCTTAAGTATGCTTTGATAGTTCATACCCTCCATCTGATGATTTTTTATGTTTTCAGCCAGTGACTTATCCTATATTACAATTTTGTTCTTCAGCTATGTTTCAATTTCAGCTCGGCAAACTCTAGTACAGATATGGCTAGTTTAGACAGTATGGTTGATGTGAGTATTTGACCTTGGTTTTGATTTGTTATCTTAATTTGGATTTGATGCCTTGGGATGGAGATATGGAGTTTATGATAAATTTTGAGTATGAATGCAATCCCATCTTAAGGTTTGGTTTTGGTAGTTGAGATTGAGCCATTTAGCCCTAGTGATGAGATTTCAGCTTAGAGTTGTCGAGTTGAGTTAAGTCTTTATTTTAGATCTGTCTTAGTTTGGATTTTATTTATAGGTTGGTTGAGCCTACTCCGTGGTTTCATATTCGTTCTTCTCGGCTTTGGATAGATTATAGTTGATAATTGGTTAGAGGATAGCCCATGAACTCGATATTGGTTCTTTCATCTTTGACCATGAGTCATCAATATTTTTTGGAAGTTTTTGATGGTATACTCAATGAGAGTATTATTCTTGAGTTGGATTCTACTTTGTCTATTCTTTATTAATAGGACGTCCTAGAGTAGATCATTCAATGATGAGTAGTTCCTCCTTGACCTTCTGGATTCTAGTTTTGATTACCATCCAGACCAGTGGTAAAATTGAAATAGATTATATTCTTTTATTATCTTTATTTGTGTGCCCAGATACCGTCTTATAAGCTGATTCTCACATTTATCATATGGACTTTCAACGGATCAACTTCAATTCTTTCGGTTCTCTATAATGAGATGGCGCAAATAGAACTCAAGTGATTTTTCTCCTAATTTGTAATAGATTACAAGTATGGATTGGAAAGAGAAGGTTATAAATAGATTTTGAGTCTGTTATATGAATTATACCTTGATTTACAGTCGGCTTGGATAAGCCTTGGATTGATTTGTGCAGATGTTGAGATGGTATCAGTGTGTTGTGGTTTAGATTCACGTGCATTCTATTTTGGTTCTATTAAAGGACAGTTGGTCATTGAGATTGTGTTTTGGCTATTTGACAAAAAAAAGAGTGAGCTAGTTGAAAAAGGGATACCTGTGGCAAAATTTCTTTAAAGTATTCTCTCTTCGTTAAGGTTATCTAGGAAGTCATGCTTGGAGAATGTTGGCCCAGTACTTCATCCCTTTGATATTTTGAGATCTTTCTATCTGTTGATTTCCAGGGATGAATGTCCTTCTAGTAGTGTATATTGTAATGACCATTCAGGTTATTTTTCATATTTACACTTATTTCCATCATTAGGGATTTTCCATTGCTGTCCCAAGTCATTTATGACTTGATAGGATTGACAGTTCGATCACCGGGCAAAATATTTAGATGTCTTTGCTGCTACAAATGTCCATCGAGCAAAGACTTTAGTAAAACGATCTCAGATGCAAGTTCTGTCTATGTCAGCTGCTACAAAATATTGATTTTAAGCTAAGTAGACCTTTGGTTTGGGTCTCGATGCCCCAAGCACATTCTGACCTATTGGTTCGAAAGTATGTAAACCAATATCATTGGTATAGGAACCACATTTGGTCAAAACAACCTCAGGTAAAAATTCGAAATTCTCCATCATATACATAACATCAAATATAGTGTGGTTACTTAGTTCATTTGAGAAATTCAAAATCAGAACGAGTCCCGAGGCATTGTTTGAAACTTGGAAAAAATTTTAAGTTTTCTAGTGTTGGTGCTTAGAGATCGAACAAGTACCATCGTGATCTCACTATGACAAATGCAAGAATACTATGGCGATCGCAAAAGGGAAATTAACGACCAAGGAATGGCAGTAGCAACATCTCTTTTCCTGTAGGGGTATAAATAGAACCCAATGTCACAATTTTGGCCATTTTCTCTTCATCCTTGAGACCTAAAAGCACTAAATAAGTATGATGACTAAATATTGAGTATTTTGGGTGATGTGGGGGCTTGATTAAAATCTTTTATCGTGATTATGATTCGAATTAAGGTAAGATTTCATCACCTTCTTAATGAATTTCTTGGTTTTTTACCAAAAACCCCAAAATCACTTAGGGACTGATTTTAGCCCAAAGTTTGTTTGTTTTTCACTCATTTCTTTTGGGTTGTCATTCTTTAATCATGTATGAGTGTTAGGTTGACCTCGAAATTATATTTTCTATAAATAGTGCCCACTTGGGGCTTTTGGTGTTGTTTTTGGGCCCAAGCACAATGGTGCAATATGGGTATGGTTATTCTTATATTGATGAGTAGCTTATGATTTTGATAGACCGATGAACTTTTGGAATTGAAAAATGATAATGAGGTTTTGGTGACTGATGTAAGGATTTGTGGTTCCTCATTGAGGTAGGCTTCTATCTACTCTTCTTCATAAGATGATGCATGTTATATAATATGTATGAATGTGAATTATAAGTTTGATTTTAGGTAGAATGACTTGGTATTGAAGATTTAAGTTTGAAGCATAGATGAGGGTTTGGACTCGTAAGTTGAAATGCTTACTATCCTTTTGAATCCTATTGCCTCCGCCTTAGATTGAACAAACTTATACCATGGATACGATATGATACTAGTTTTGGGATGTCTTTTAAGTGTGGGAATCATGGTTAGTATGATCAACTTTTGTTGGGCTAGTCTAGTGATCTTGAATCCATAGTTTGAGTTGAGTTGGCTTAAATGCCCTTGTTTGTAGATAAAGTTCCTACCTTAGGTTTGGTTATACCTTACTTGACATCTAGAAGTTGAAGTAGATACCTTTTCCCAGTTTGGGGTATAAATTTCCTAATTATGGGAATTGAGGATTTAAGGTGGGTTCTTTCAGTCCACCTTAGGACAAGACTTATGCTCGCCTTTGTAGACTTAGTTGCGGATGTTAGTCCTAGTTAAACTATTGAGTAGATTATGATTTTGATAGTGTGATAGCATTTTGAGATTGTGAAATCAAGATGTGGTCTTGGTGTATGATGTAAGGATTTGTGATTCCGCATTGAGGTAGGCTTCTGTCCATTCTTCTTCGTACGATGATGCGTGTTATATATTGCATGTTAATATGAATGCGAAGTTTGATTGTGGGCAGAATGACTTAGTATGGTAGATTGAAATTTGGTGCTAAGATGAGGGTTTGGACCGATAAGTTGAAATGCTTAATTTTCTTTTGAATTTTATTTCCTTCTCCCTAGATTGAACTAATTTTTTGCATGGATATGATATGTTGCTAGGGTTGGGATGTGGTTTAAGTGTTGGAATCGTTGCTAGTATGATTAACCTTAGTTGGGCTAGTCTAGTGATGTTGAAACCGTCATTTGAATAGAGCTGACTTAACTGCCTATGTTTCTAGAAGAAGTTCCTACCTTATCTTTGGTTATGGATTACTTGACATCTAGAAGTTCTATTAGATACCCTTTCCTAGATTGGGGTATAAATTGCCTAAATATTGAAATTAAGGATTAGAAGTGGGTTCGTTCGGCCTACCTTAGGCCAAGACTTGTGTTAGCCTTTGTACACTTTGTTGCGGATGTTAGGCCTAGTTGAGACTATTGAACCTTAAGAAACAGTTTACTTCATATCTCGGTATATTGTGATGCTTTCCTTGAATTAGGATTAATTGCCTATAGAGATGATATTCCTCTTAGATATGATGTTGGACTTATAGAGATGTATTTCCTCTTAGAAGTGATGTTGGGCTTTTAGAGATGTTGTTTCCTCTTAGATATGATAATTGGACTATAGAGATGATATTCCCCATAGTTATGGATTATGATTTTTTGATGCATTTTTACTCCAAGAAGTCAGATGCCTCCTAAATGTGAGAAGATTATAGATATGTTTTATGTCTTATAAAGAGATTAAGCCTATTGAATAAGTAACAACTTATAAATCTAAAATGATGTATAAATATGATTTCGATATGGGTTCTAGATATGTATGTGGGCTAAAGGCCGTGATTATGATGTTATAATTATTCCGGACAAATTATTGGCCCCAAGGCCATCTTATGATATGAGTTGACCATTTGGGAAGTGTGGATCCTTTTAAAGGATGTTATTGTAGTTTCTTGATACAATAATGTGACCTGACCCAACCCCGTGCCTTGTCATAATGGACATCCCCAGTCAACCAGGACCTAGGATCGCCCCCTATTGACTAACCCAACCACTTATATCTAGCCTTAGATAGGTTGTATTTCAAACATATAACACGATAGAGTTATTGTTCTTATTAGGACTATGGGATAGGGTCACAATCGTGACCGACCCAACCGAGTCAGTCGTATCCCACCAACCGACCAACCGTACCAAACCAAATCATAGACCTTAAACCAAAGGGAATACCAAAACATAATATGAAAATCGATCAGAAAATGTAATATGATGGAACAGTGAGAAATTTGTGTCCGATGATGCCAGCCTCTCAACTATTCTAATGCCAAGGTCGACACCAATATCGATCCCGCCAATACCAACCCCCAGAAGGACCAAAAGCCTCTATCCAAAAGAGTAAACAAATTCGGTTGGGACATGTCTTCAACCATGGCCAAAACTAATATAAAAAATAAAAGAAAAGTGTCTAGATAAATCCATAACATGAAATAATGCCTTACAAAAGGATTAAAGCTCACCACTTCAGTCCAAATACTGAAATAGAATTCGTTTGCTAAACAAGAGGAGTAGAATGGTAACAAGAGGAGTAGAATGGTCGGTTCTTGTATAGCGTTGGTATATAGTTGTGAGTAGACAGTTTTAGCAAATGACTGTTAGCAAGAAACATAAGGTAAATATAATATAATGATAGTAATAAAACCAAGTAAAAACAACCATAATGCATACAACCATTCATATATAAGTGCTGAAAAAAGGGATCGGGTATAGCATGCAGTTAAAACCTTTACTTGGGCTTTGTAGCTTTGTCGTCCTAACCACCCACGGGCGATATGGGTTCACCTACCCCTGCTGGAAGGGTCCTAGTGCGTGTAGCCGCATGACTGGGAAATTTCCCATAGGATGACTAGTACATCCCTCAAATATAAAATGTGACACTCGCACGTGGTCATCAAGGACCCATAATATCAACAACTATAAGTTTTTGATTTTGGTCTCCCCGGGACCACCACCTTCCACTACTTAGAGACACACCCTGCCATTAATACCCCATTAAAACCATGTCCAAACAATCCATTTACTATTTATTAATCAAGGCCAATATTAGTGGTATCGTCATACCATCCCTTACTTGCAAGTAATATCGATAGCCAAACCATTTAGGTTAAGAGGACCTTAGGTTCCTTTTCCATTTACCATATTAAATCAACTTGGGAGACTTCCATGTTATCCACACGGATAACCAATTATCCTTTAGCCTTTTCAAACCATTTAAACCATGCATAAATACTTTATCCAGTTTAAAATATGTAACAGTTCCATTAAAACAAGTCAATGCAATGAACATATATTTATAAGCATTTCATCAAACACCCTGGGGCATAATATAACCAAAACCAATTCCAAATACCATTAAACCCTTACCATGCAATTCAATTGTCCAAAACCATAATTAGTGCATATAAAAGAACAATTAAAACCATAGAAAACCATAACCAAGCATTCAATATCAAAGTCCCTACTAATAATTGAAAAACCATAATCACGAAATAGTAAAACCATGAAATCAGTTATATAAACCATGCATTTAATTGAAATTACACTGGGGAAAGATAATCATTCCTCAAACCGAAGAATTGAGGGAAAGAAATCATCAAAGCAATCTCTTAGTTGAAACCCTAGCTTTCTTGCCCCAAAAGCTCTTAAGAGAATTATGAGATGTTTTGAAATATTTTCTAAGTGTAAATGAATAGAATAATAGGTTAAATAACGTCCTAAGTATATTAGAAGTTGTGGGTCCAATTGTCATTGACCATAATTAATACATAAAAAAGAATAATTAAAACCATAGAAAACCATAACCAAACATTCAATATCAAAACCCCAATAATAATTGAAAAACCATAATCACGAATTTGTAAAACTATGAAATCAATCATATAAACCATTCCTTTAGTTGAAATTACAATGAGGGAAGAGAATCATTCCTTAAACCAAAGAATTGATGGAAAGAAATCACAAAGCAAGCCCCAAAGCAATCCCTAAGTTGAAACCCTAGCTTCCTTTCCCCAAAAGTTCTTAAGAGAATTATGAGATGTTTTGGAATATTTTCTAAGTGTTAATGAATAGAATAATAAGGTAAATAACCTCCTAAGTGCATTAGAAGTCGTGGGTCCTAATTAGAGTAAGTAAGTAAATATCCAGAATACCATAACTTCAGTTGCATAAAATCCTATCATAGGGAAATGACTGACCCATACAAGTCATACCCTCCTATACGATTGGTTTCCACTACATGTATCCAAGCCTTAACCTTTGGATCAAACACTAACTAATATACGACTCATCCAACCAAGTCATAACCACAGTATACAATCCGTATCCATAACCCGTATCCTTGGTGGAATGAAATACTAGGAGAATCAAACATTATCCATCATACGAGTCCCTAATACTACTCGTACCAATACCTTAAGACTAACACCTCTAAGTCGTACCCATTCCAATGACCAAAACCATCTCAACAACTAACAATTGTCAGCATACGAGAAGACCATACCACTCGTACCCCAGCACAAGTGTAACGCCCAAAAAATGGGTCTCGAGATGTCATACAGGGCTCAAGACTACGAGTAGCCTCAAGCAAACCTTGTAAGCCTTTTACTAAATCTGAAACTAATATTGGAAAAATATAAACATAAGATCTATACGGAAGTTTATCTGATCTAAGATAAAATTATTTGAACATAATATTTGAAATTATTAGACTCAGAAGTCTGGAAAAACAATACTAAAAATTTGAATTATGTCTAGCAGTCTGACAATCTTCTACTACTAACTATTAGAGAGCCACTGGGACAAACCCCCAGCTGACTCGAACCGATTAAAAATATTGAATCAACTACTTTAATAAGATGAAAAACTGAATAACTGCTTCCTCAAACTATGAGGACTCAACAACTATTGAGATGTAGATGTAGATGCTCAAAATCACTCACACTGCTGAAACTGAGCACCTGAACCTACATTATTAAGAAATGTAGCACGTAGACATACATGTGGATCAGTACTTCTGGAATGTACTGAGCATATGGGGGTTAATCAATAAGTAAAATAGTGAGGGGCTATATACATTTTTTCTCTTAAATAATGCATGCTAAGTAATAATGGCTTACTTAGGCTTGAGTAATTAAAAACTCTAATCATAGATCGTGAATGATAAAAACATACTATATGAATGTTGTGAACTACCACACATAGTTCTAAATCTGTACTTGAAATATGTTTTCAAATCATACATTCTACGTGTAAAAAGACTCACCTCTGTATCTGTAAATTGAAAGCTGAAATCTAGTAGCTAATAAAATATATAAAACAGTATCAAAATTAAATCGTGAACCTTTACACTTAGCTTCTGAAGATTTTTTGTTATTCTTTACTCTTTTCAGTAGGGAGGTTCTTCTAACCGACATACACTATGTAAGCTATCATATTGTCCAACGTTTAGTTTCCTTATGGGAAAACCTCACTTTAGGTAGAGGTCTCATACTCTTGCGAAGGAGTATAACCTAAGATAAGTGATCACATATGTAACTGACATCCATAAAGAAATAGGTATAATTTGATAATCTGAACCTACGTTGGATCATAGTTCTAGGGCATTTGAACATACCCAACTCAGTGATAAATACTACTCCCACTAATCTGTATGCTCATTCTATAGGAAATTCAATTTTAAAACTATTATAAAGGTTTACAATGAAAACCAATCATGCATCTTTTCACTATAAAATGTAATGAAATTGTAAAGTTGATTCCATATCTAAGTTGAGGATCAAAAAGATCAAACCTTGTTCAAAATTTGGATATAAACTAATTATGGGATGCTTAAAAGCATAATTTTCTTGAAATATCAACATTAAAAATAGGGCTTAGTAACCTATGATTCTAATTTATGTCAATCATCATAAACTTCATGCAAGATAATAAAAATCTTGATAATTCAATTCTATATCTTGAAAAATATGTCACACGTATATAAATATGAAAGTAGACATGCAATTCAACATTTAAATCACTTGTAGGATCGTAATGTTTAAATAACAATCTTTGAGTATTAACCCAAATGTGAAACTTATGTAAATTCATGTGAAATTAACTTCAAAACTGATTTGGGGCACAATGATGAAAGAATTATCCTTGTTGAAAACCCCACATACCTTAATAGATGAATGAATGAAGAAGTTTGATTGAGTTCATATTTGTGCTCTTGAAGGTTGTTTCTTGAAGATCTTGGATTGAGAATCTGGAATTTTTGGTTATATTGGAAAAAAAATAGTGGAATTGGGATTGCTTAAGGTTTGAAATTTGATGTTCTAGGGTTTGTTGGAGAGAAATTTTGATGAAAGTACGTGTATAATGCTTAGAATAGGTTTAATCCCCAGTTTTTAATGATTTAGGGGCTTGGGAAAAGACTAAATTGCCCTTTAAAATTTGAAGTTCAGAAATGGAAATCCCAATTTGCACACCAACAGAATGCGGCTCCATCACGGTGGCTTACTAGAAAAGGGATCAGTGCCATTTTGAGCTCTACTGCAACACAACGTAATCGCATTGCATCATTGGAAAAGGACTAGTGTGAAATTGCACTCCACTACAATGCGGTGTTTGTTCCATCGAGAATTCTTGCATGATACTGGCGAATTGCGGAGAGCTACTGAAAAGGGTTGAGAGCCATTTTGGAATTCACCGTGACGTGGCAAACTTATGGTGCTTCACTAGAATAAGGACATTTGTGAATCTATACTTCACCGCGACGCGGTACTATCATGGTGAACTACTAGTTTTCATTAAAAGTGCCATAACTTCTCACCTGATTATCGAATTAAGGTGAAATTAGTATCATTGGAAAGCTAATTCAATTATCTACCATTTGGTGGGTATAGAACTAGGAAATTGTACACGTATCAAGAGTTATGAACTTTTGTAGTTGACACTTGACACTAAGAGCTAAATAGGACTATGAAAAGTACAGGGTATTACAATATCTCCACCTTGGGAACATTCATCCTCGAATGAGACTAGTTAAACTGAGGATACTGAGGAACTGAGACTATATACTACATGCACAACTAAAACAAATCTACATCACTAAGTCTAAAACTTAATGAGCGACTGAACTAATCTGCGAATGCATGAATCGGCATAAAGATAATCACATGGATGAATCTGAGACTAGAAAAGAACTTAATTAAGGTAAACTGTTACCATGGGCTGAATTTGAGGTTGTGGAAAAGAGGTGAGGATACTTGGTTCGCATGTCTGCTTTCTTTCCCAAGTAGCACCCTCAACCGACTGATTTCACCATAGAACTTTGACAAAGGGAACTTCTTTGTTCCTTAGTCTACGGATATGATAATCAAGAATCTCTACTAGAAGTTCTTCGTATGAAAGGTTGTTCTAAATATCTATCCTTTCTAGAGGAGCTACAATAGCTGAATCGTCCATACACTACTTTATTAAGGATAGATGGAACACTGGGTGAACTGATGACAAGTTTGCAGGTAGCTCAAGCTCATATGCTACCTTTCCCACATGACTCAAAATCCTGTAGACAAAACTCTTCACCCCCTTCATGGGTGAAACCTTCAAACACATAAGATTATCTATTTCACACTAGAGATCTCTACTTCTTATGTTTGGTTAAGATTTCCAATGACTCAGAGATGCTTTCAATCTCTCTCAAATCAAATGAACTTTATCCATTGCTTCAAACACCATATCTGGCCCAATTAAAGCGGCCTTACCCACTTTGAACCAGCCTACTATTGATCTACACATCCTCCTATAAAGTGCTTCAAACGGGGCCATTTGAACACTAGAATGGTAACTGTTATTGTAGGCAAACTTGATCAACAGCAAGTGGTCATCCCAACTTCCTTTGAAATAAAGAACACATGCCCTTAACATATCCCCTAGGGTCTGAATGGTCCTCTCTTCCTGACCGTTTGTCTATGGATGAAAATCTAAACTGAGATGAACTTGGTTACCAAGACCCTTCTAAAAGGCTTTCCAAAACTGAGAGGTAAACTGAGTACTTCTATATAAAATGATGGACAAGGGAACTCCATGAAATCTAACCAACTCTCTAATATACAACTTATCATAATCTGCTGCCGTGTAGAATGTGTGAACTAGCAAAAAGTGGGCTAATTTGGCCAATTTATCTACAATAACCGATATCGAATCATGTTGTCCGCGTGAATAGGGTAACCCAGTCACAAAGTCAATGTTTATCTCTTCCCACTTCCAAGTGGGAATACCAAATTCTTGCAATGTGCCACTACATCTTTGGTTCTTTACCTTAACTGGTTGACAAGTTGCGCACTTGTCTAATAATTCTACAATATCTTTTTTCATATCATACACCAATAGATTTCTCGGAAATTGCAGAATATGGTGGTGGCTCCAGGAACGCGCACCATGCGCTTCTGCCATAATTTGCTGCCTCAAATGTTAAACACATGGAACATATAATTTTCTCTGGTATCTCAACACACCATCTTGCCCTTGGGAGAAAACCTCTACCTTTTGGTCTTTAATTAACCCATTTAGTTTGACAAAACTAGAATCCTTATCCTGCTTCTCTTCCACTTAAGAAATTAGAAAAGATTTTGAACTACTTTGAACCCTAACATTTCCTTCTACTGAGTCAACCAACATCGCACCTAATCTAGATAATTGGTGAACTTCTTGAATTAATTATCTCATATCATTCTATAAATGAGCAACACTGCTCATATATAGTCTACTAAGGGATTCTGCCACTACATTGGCCTTGCTTAGATGATATAACATACTCAAGTCATAATCCTTCGAAATTTCTAACCACCTTCTCTGATGAAGATTTAACTCTCTCTAAGTAAATATATATTGCAAGATTTTATGGTTCGTGAATACATTGACATGCACCCCATAAAGATAGTGCCTCCAAATTTTCAATGCAAATACAACAACAGCTAGCTCAAGATCATGGGTAGGGTTGTTCTTTTCCTGAGTCTTAAGCTATCTACAATAATAGGCTATAACCTTACCTCTCATCATTAAAACACAACGCAGAATGATTAAAGAAAAATCACAATAGACAACGAATCCATCTGTACCATCAAGTAGCACTAAAATTAGGGCTGAAGTGAGTCTAGTCTTCAACTACTGAAAACTCTTCACACAGGAATTTGACCACTGAAACTTAAATTTCTTCTAAGTTAATCTAGATATAAAAGGTGTAATAGAAGAAAACCCTTCAACAAAACATCTATAATAGCAGCCAACCCAAGAAACTTCTTATGTCAGATGGATAAATAGGTCTAAGCCAGTTTCTTACTGCTTCTGTATTTTGGGGATTAACTCTAATGCCATCACTAAAATAATATGACTAAGGAAAGCTACTGATCTTATAAAAAATTCATATTCACTGAATTTGGAGAACAACAAGTGATCCCTTAGAGTTTGCAACACAATTCTAAGATGGTATGCGTGGTTATCCTAACTACAAGAATAGACTAAAATATCATCGATAAATACTATGACAAATATGTCCAAATACTATTTGAACACTAGATTCATCAAGTCCATGAAGGCTGCTGGGGTATTTGTCATCCCAAAAGACATGACTAGAAACTCAAATAACCATAATGGGTTTGGAAACTTCTCTTTGGAATATCACATTCCCTTAGTCTAAGATAATGATAGTTGGATCCAAGGTCTATCTCGGAGAAGTAACTTGAACCTTGAAGTTTGTTGAATAAGTCATTAATACTAGAAAGAGGATATTTGGTTTTTATTGTGACCTTATTCAACTGATGATAGTCAATGCCCATTCGCAAAGAACCATCTTTCTTTCATATGAAATGGAACTACCCTATGGAGAGACATTGGGCCTTATGAAACCTTTATATAAGATGTCTTTAAGCTATTCTTTTAACTACTTAAGCTTGGCTAGATCCATATGATATGGAGGAATAGATATGGGATAAGTATCAGGAAGAAGGTAAATACCAAATTCTATTTCCCTATCAGGAGGTACCCCTGACAAATCTTCGGGAAAACATCAGGAAACTCATTGGCAAGATGGACTGATTGAACTATTAGAGCCTCAGACTTAGTGTCTTTGACTCAAACTAGATGATAAATGCACCCTTGTGAGATCAACTTCCTGTCCTTAATATAGGATTTGAAAGGACTCTTGGGAGAAACTTAATTACGTTCCTACTCAAAGACTGGCTCATCTGGAAATTGAAACCTCACCACTCGGGTGTGATAATCTATAGATGCATAACAGGAATGGAGCCAATACATGACCAGTATAAGGTCAAATTCAACCATATCTAACTCTATTAGGTCTGCTAACATGATCTAATGAAGGACAGTGATACGATACTTTCTATAGATCTGTTTGGCAATAACCAACTCACCCACTGTGGTAGAAACTAAGAAGTGCTTAGGAAGTTTTTCAGGACCTACTTCAAAATTTATTTCAACTAGTGGGGTCACATAATTAAGATTTAACCCGAGGTCTAAAAACAGATAAGATCAAGATGAATGATATAAAGCATACCAGTAATAAAATCTGGTGAACTCTCCTGCTTCTGACGGGATGGTAAAGCATAAAACCAATTCTGGCGCTAACCGTCACCGGTACTGGATGATGCACCCTGAGAAGGGACTAGGCGACCTAGAGGAGCTGGTGCACTAGTGGCCTGGGTCTGGGGATGAACATACCTATTTCCCTGCTTAGCATGCAGACACTCTTTGATTCCATGACCCAACTTACCACAACTATAAAAACATTTCTATCCTAACAAAGACTAAATAAGATAACTATTATCGTACTTAGCACATGGAGGATAACTAGGTTTTCCACTCACACTATTGTGAGATCTGGACATAGAAGTCTTACCCCATTTATCCTGCCTAGTTCTAACGGTGGGAGCACTAGCTAAAGATGGCACTGGCATAGATGAGTAACTCTAAAACTGTGAATGATTTCTCATCCAAACTTTGTCTCTCTATAATCAAACTGCCTAGTTCTAGCCTTCTTATTTCCCTTCTCTCTCCGCTTCAAATTTTTTTCCTCAATATATTGAGCATGAATCATTAGCCTTGCAAGATCCATATCTCCTATAAGCATGGCAGTCCTACACTCCTTAACTACCAAACCAGATACTCCAATAACAAACTTACTCATACTCAACCTAGGGTCAGCCATCATATCAGGGGCATACTTAGACAACTGGTTAAACGTAAGGAGTACTATTTCACTATCATCAAGCCCTACCTCAAGTTCACAAACTAATAACCTTATCTTTTCTTAATTCATGCGAAAATAACCTATCTAGAAACCCATCCTGAAATACCTTCTAACTCATTGGAGCTGCATTCTCGCCTCTACCATTCTTCTATATAACTACCGAATCATACTCCATATCCTTTAGCCTATAGGATGCCAATACTATACTCTCTTCTTTAGTAACATGCATAATCTAGTTGATCTTTCTCACCTTATCTAAGTAAAGTTATGGGTCCTGACCTACTTTTGACCTAAAAACTCAGGCGAATTCATTCTCATGAAGTCACAAATTTTGGCTGCTGCTAAATCTCCATTTTGCTAAGGTTAGACTATCGCCTGATGGTTACCCTGAACATTAGCAGTTACAACTTACGCTAACGCCTGAAATGCTGCTAAAAATTTAGCATGGGATACATTCTCATTCAGAGGGTTAGTGGATTGGGGTGGCTGGTTATCATTTCTGCGTGCATTAGCTCAGCGAGGAGGCATTTTAAACTATCACGTAAGATCCTGAATTAAAAGTAGATAGAGACACTATAAGTATGATAGATCATGAAAGAAAAGGATGATTTCGTAAAATATTTGGTAGCCTCTTGCTCATGAATGTAGTGTGCTTCACACCCATGATGAAGATTCTACATAACATGGTTTTTCTGACTTGTTAGGACTCTTATAACCTTAGGCTATGATACCAAGTTTGTAACACCCCAAAAATTGGTCTTGAGTCATCACACGGTGCTCAAGACTACGAGTAGCCTCAATCTCACCCTGTAAGCCTTCTACTAAATCTGAAACTCATTATAGAGAAATATAAACATAAAATCTATACAAAAGTTTGTCTGATCTACGCAAAAATTATCTGAACATAATATCTAAAATTATTAGACTCAAAAGTCTGGAAAATCTATACTGGAAATTTGAATTATGTCTAGCAGTATGACAAGCCTCTACTACTAACAACTAGAGAGCTACTAGGACAAACAACCAACTAACTCGAACTAACTGAACATACTGAATCAACTACTTTAATAAGCTGAAAAATTGAATAACTGGGTCCCTACACTATGAGTACTAAATAACTGTCAGGATGTAGATGGAGATGCTCGAAATAACTCACACCACTGTAACTGAGTAACTGAACCTACATTATTAAACAATGTAGCACATAGACATATATATGGATCAGTACTTCTGGAATGTACTAAGCATATGGGGGTGAATGTATAAGTAAAACAGTGAAGGGATATATATTTTTTTCTTCTCATAAACAATGCATGCTATGTAATAATGGCTCAATTAGGCTTGAGTAATTAAAAACTGTAATCATAAATCATGATTGGTAAAACATACTATATGAATGTTGTGAGCCACAACACTTAGTTCTAAATCTGTAATTGAAATCAGTTTTGAAAGCATACATGCTAGGTGTAAAAGGACACACCGGTGTATCTGTAAGCTTAAAGATGAAATCTGGTAGCTAATGACTTATATAAAACAATATCTGAATAAAATTGTGAGCCTTTATACTTATCTTCTAAAAGCTTTTAGATTATTCTGTACTCTTTTCAGTAGAGAGGTTCTTCTAATTGACATACACTACATGAGCTATCACAGTGTCTAACTTCTAGTTCCCTTATTGGAAAACCTCACGTTAGGGAGAGGTGTCATACTCTTGCAAATGAGTATAACCTAAGATAAGTGTCACATCTATAATTGTCATCCATTTAAAAATGGGAATAATTTGATAATCTTAACCTACATTGGCTCATAGTTTTGGGGCATGTGATCATACCCAACTCGGTACTGATTAGTACTCTCTTTAATCCATATGCTCATTATGAAGGAAATCCAAATTTAAAACTATTATAAGGGCTTACAATGAAAACCAATTATGCATCTTTTCACAATAAACTATAATAAAACTATAGAGTAGATTCCATATATACTTGGAGAATCAAAAATATCAAATCCTATTTAAAATCTGGATATAAACTAATTTTGGGATGCTTAAAAGCATAATCTTCTTGAAATATCAACATTCAAACTAGGGTTTGATAACCCATGCTTCTAATTCATGCTAATCATCATAAACTTCATGCTAAATAATGAAAATCTTGATAATTCAATTCTAAATCTTGAAAAATAATGTCACAAGAATATAAATACGAAAGTAAATATGCAATTCAACATTTAAATGACTTGTAGGATCATAATCTTCAAATAAAAATATTTGGGTATGAACCCTAATTTGAAACTCGTGTAAATTAATGTGAAATTAACTTCCAAACTAATTTGGGGCACAATGATGAAAGAATTATCCTTATTGAAAGCCACACATACCTTAATAGATGAATGAATGAAGAAGCTTGAACTTTGAGTTCCTATTTGTGCTCTTAGACATTGTTTCTTTAAGATGTTGGATTGGAAATCTTGAATTTTAGGTTATCTTTGAAAAGAATGGTAGAATTTGTATTCTTGTAGTTTGAAATTTGATGTTCTAGGGTTTCTTGGAGAGGAATTCTAATGAAAGTGAGTGTATAATGCTTAGAATAGGTTTAATCCCTTGTTTTTCACTAGTTGGGCGCTTGGGAAAACACTAAATTGCCCTTTGAAATTTTATGTTTGGGACTGGAAATCTCGATTTTGCAGTCCACCATGATGCTGCATTATTACGGTGGTTTACTGAAAGGGATGTGTGCTATTATTTGCTCTGACACGACGTAATGTAATCATATTGCATCACAGGAAAAGGATGAGTGCAAAACTACACTCCACCACGACACGGTGTCTATTCCATAGAGAATTCTCACGCAGTACTAGCAAATCGCGGTGTGTAACTGGAAAGAGATAAGTAACATTTTTGACTTTACCGCAACGCAGCGTAATTGCAGTGATTAACTAGAAAACCTACAATTACGAATATGCACTTCACCGCAATGCGGTGCTATCATGGTGAACTACTATTTTTTACTAAAAATGCCAAAACTTTTCACCCGAGTATCAGATTAAGGTTAAATTGGTATTTTTGGAAAGATATTTCAATTATCTACCTTTAGATGGGTCTAGAGCTTGAAAATCATACACATATCAAGAGTTGTACACTTTGATAGTTGCCCTTTGACACAGTAGGAGCTATATGGGACTAACAAAAGTATGGGGTATTACAATATTACTCGTACCCATGAGTCATATTGCGTCTGGAGAATGGATTTCCAGGAAAATTTCTAAGGGTCAAAACCCAAGATGTTTCAATCTCCCACACTAGGAACATTTATCCCTGAGTGATAGACAAGGTAAGTGTAACAACACACAGAGTCATTTGCATTATCAAACATCCCTTTAAAAAGGTTTGAAAATAGAAAGGCAAAGATGTTAATCTTTCCTTTAACAAACTCAGAAAATAAAGATGTTTTCAAGTCACACACCTTACTCACGAATCCCAGTAGAAGAAAACAAATGTAGATACATGAACTTTATGTCCTTTTCTATTTTCCAAGTAGCTTCTTTCACGTTATGGTTCCGCCATAGAACCTTAACCGAAGCCACATTCTTGGTCCGCAACCGGCGAACTTGCGTATCTAATATCTCAACCGAGACTTCTTCATATGATAGAGAATCCAAAATACCAAATTTTTCCAATGGAACAACTGAAGAAGGATCACCAAGACACTTCCTTAACATAGAAACATGAAAGACTGGATGAACCAAACTTAAGCTAGAGCAAAACAGCATCTCACAAGTAACATTGCCAATTCTCTATAAAATCACGTAAGAAGAAATGAACCAAGGATTGAGTTTCCCCAACTTTGAAAAGCTTTAAGCCTATCCCGAATCACCTTGACCTTCTGCATTGCCAGATAGACCAAATAAGGATCAAACATGTCTGCCTCATTAAGCTCAAACCACCCAATGGGAGATCTACACCTCCTACCATACAACACATCAAAAGAAGCCATACTACTACACAAATAATATCTATTATTGTAAACAAACTCAACCAAAGGCAGATGCTCAACCCAATTTCCACCATAGTCAATCACACAGGCCCGATGCATATCTTTTAATGTCTGAATAGTTCTCTCTTCTTGCCATCCAATTGTTTATGAAAAGAAACACTTAAACTAATGTTAGTTCTCAACCCTTTCTAAAAAGACCACCAGAAGTGAGATGTAAACTATATACCACAATAATAAAAAATTAAAATAGGTACCTCATGGAGCTTCACAATTGCCTGAAGATACAACCGCGTATAATCCTTCACCGAAAAGGCATTCTGCACTAGCAAGATATGTGCAACTTGATGATCCTATCCATAATGACCCAATTCAAATAATATTAATTTTGAGTCCAAGAATGACCGGTAAAGAAGTCCATATTGATCACTTCCCACTTTCATTTGAGAAAATAAATTTCTTTATACAACCCTTCTAGCATCATGTGTTCAACCTTAACCTATTCAAAACCCATGCACTTGGCCACAAAATCAGCCACATCTCTCTTCATGCCATTCCACCAATTGATCTCCTTGAGATCATGATACATTTTAGTAGAGCAAGGATAAAAAACATAGCACAGCTTATGTGCCTTAGCCAAAACCTTTTGCCCCAGCCCGCTGACATCAGGAATATACAACTTCTCTTGGTACCTTAAAGTACCATCACCACCGATCTCAAACACCACTACTTTTTACCTACCAATATCATCCTTGATTTTCATCAAGATAGGATCTATCACTTGTTTCTCCTTAATCTCCACACCTAGAGACGATCGAACAACTTTTAGCACTATCACACCACCATCCTTAGAGTCCATGAGATGAACTCCAAGATTAGCCAAGCGGTGAATATCCTTTACCAATTCTTACTTTTCCTCATGTACATGAGCCAAACTCCCCATTGATAACCTGCTAAGAGCATCAATAACCATATTACCCTTACCTGGGTGGTAGAGAAGACTTATATCATAATCCTTAAGAAGCTCAAGCCACCTTCTTTTCCTAAGATTAATCTCTTTCTAAGTGAACACATACTGAAGACTCTTATGACAAGAAAAGATATCCACATGAAATCCATACAAATAATGCCTCCATATTTTAAAAGCAAACACAACCGCCAACAACTCCAAATCATGATTAGGATAATTCCTCTCATGTACCTTCAAATGCTTGGAATCATAGGCACTCACCTTCCCATGCTGCATGAACACACAACTAAGCCCTACTCGAGATACATCACAATAAATCACAAACCCATCATTGCCTTTTGGCAAGGTCAGGATTGAAGCCGAAGTCAACTTATCCTTCAACTTTTCAAAAGTCCCTTCACAAGCATCCGACCAAGAAAACATAACCTTCTTCTAAGTTAACTAAGTCAAAAGAGCAACTATCGAAGTAAATTTTTCCATGAACTTCTTATAATACCTGGCCAAACCCTACAAGCTTTAAATATTAGAGAGAGTCATGGCCTAGGTAACCTTTTCACCACAACAACCTTCTACGAATCCACCATGATCACTTTACTAGAAATAACAAAACCCAAGAAAGTCACAGTGTTCAACCAAAACTCATACTTACAGAACTTAACATACAATTGTTGTTCATTTAGGGTCTATAACACCACACAGATATAATTAGCATGATCCACCTCCCTCTTTAAATAAACTATAATGTCATCAATAAACACAATTATAAAGAGATCCAATTACTACCTGAACACTCTATTCATAAAGTCTATAAATGTTGTTGGATCATTAGGTAACCCAAATGACATCACCAAGAACTCAAAATGCCCATACCAAGTATGAAAAGTTGTCTTAGGGATATCCACCTCCCTAATCTTAAGTTAATGGTACCCAGACCAAAGATCAATATTAGAGAAGAACTTGGCACCCTGTAACTGATTAAATACATCATTTATCTGAGGAAGAGCATAATTGTTCTTGATCATCACCTTGCTCAACTACTGTTAGTCAATGGACATCCGAAAGGAACCATCCTTCTTGCACACAAACAACACCGGTGCACCCTATAGATAAACACTAGGATGAATAAACCCCTTATCTAGAAGTTCTTTAAATTTCTCCTTGAGTTCTCTTATCTAAGACGGAGCCATTCTATATAGAGGAATAGAAATTGGACAAGTGTCAGGAACCAAATCAATACCAAACTCTATTTCCCTATCTGGAGAAAAACCAAGAAGATTATCTGGAAAGATATTTTAAAGCTCATTAACCACAGGTACCAAAGACAAAGAATGACCTTCCAAGTTAGAATCCTTAACCCAGATTAAATAATAAAGACAACCTGTAGAGTTTAATCTTTGAGCTCTAAGATAAGAAATAAACCTCCCCCTAGGAGCTAAGGAACTACTTTCTCATTCTATAACTGGTTCATTAGGAAAATGAAAGATAACTCTATGTGTCTAACAATCCACAGATGCAATATAACAATGCAACCAATCCATAACAAAGATTACATCAAAGTCTACCATATCCAACTCAAACAAATCTGGCAAGGTCTTCTTGCTACCAATCTATACAATAGGTTTCCACCACTCATATCCAAGCCTCAACCCTTGGATCAAACACATTACAGCATATGACTCATCCAACTAAGTTATGACTATAGCATAAGATCCATACCCATAACCCATATCTATGGAAGAATGAAATAACCAGATAACCAAACACTATCCACCGTATGATTTCCCTGATATGACTCGTACAAATCCCTTGTGAATCATACCTCTAAGTCGTACCTATTTCATTAATGAAAACAATCACACCAACTAACAATGGTTAGCATACAACAGGATCATACAACTAATACCCAAGCATACGAATCATACCCATGAGTCATATTAGGTCTGAAAAACTAATTTCAAGGAAATTTTCTAAGGGTCAAAACCCAAGATATTTCATAATGCTGATGGTTCCATTACATTAATACAGGATGGAATGCATATATTTTGTACATTCATGATAACTTCATCGATGATTGATACGATTCTGATTAGATTAAAATATTGTTATTATTGTCACAACTAAGGGACAAATCCTACTTTCTACCTTAATAATGGATTTTGTTGTAATAATAAATGTCAGTATTAATGAATAATTTATAGGTAAAAGATATTAATAATGATATTTTAAAGACTTGACTAAGATAAGTTCTGGTCTATAGTTTGATATTACTAATTACTTCGGTCGTGATAGATTCTAACACTTTCTATACTTTTATAATGATTTAGTCCCAAAGTTCACTTTAGGCAACAAACTTATGGATTTACACTCTTTTAGCCACGTCTTGAGCTCGTGCACTTATCATATCTAGATACACATCTCTCTAGTATGGGATGGAGGAATATGTTGGATTGATAATTTAAATTCTAGGTAATACATGATGGAGCTGTAATGTTCATGTTATGTATATATGCTTATTAATAATGTGATATAGATGATGAGCGATGAATTATGGTAGTATACTCTACCTAGTTTCTATTTTAATGTTTATTTACTTTATCCCCCATGGGGCTTGTTCCCTACTTTAGCTCTCGTGGGGCTTACACTTTTATTTAGCCCTAGTGGGGCTTACTCTTTAATATTGTTATTGATTTGGATATTATGATGATATGATTATACCCAACGAGGCTAGAAGATACTATGATGATATGTTGATACCCTACATGGCCAGAGGATATTATGATGATGTGATAATACCCAGAAAGTTTAGAGGATGATTATATTGATGTGCCTATGTATATATCTATCTGATCAAGTCTGTCTAACCTAATATATGGCAAATATATATACATACCTAGCAAAGTGGAAGATAATTATGATAAGGATGATGAGGATGTTAATGATTATTGTATTGTAAATTCTATTGAATTCATACTTGCATGTGCATCGTCTATCACTAGTTTACGCCTATGTCTATCAGCTCATATGGGAGAGTTGTATAGATATGGGTGATGACTATGCCTTGTGTTTTTTTTGTTGATTGAACCTTTTGAGCCTGGGATAGTAGAGGTATGCATAGTCTTGATTAGGTATTTGGTTTTATGTTAATAGCTGGTTACTCACGTTATCATTAACATTGTTATTATTGTTGTTATGATCATTGCTATGGCCAGTTTATGATAAATTGGTCATTGGTTTGGTATCCGGACTTGATGTATTATTTTGAACTCTTTACATTATTATTATATTATTATGCATGACTGTCCGATGACTTAATTTACGGAATAGAACTCTGGGTATTCTAGCACTAGCTCCTGCTATGATTATGAGGTCTTAAATATCTAGTCTTATGATCTAGGATGAACTTCTAGTAGACCTTGGTTATATTCTTATATATATATATATACCTATCTATATGCAGCTATGATGTTACCATATATCCCTTCCTTTAATTTATTTAGATTATATATTCATTCCTCTGCTTTGTATATAAATATATATCTTCCTTCCATCTTCCCTTTGTATATTGGCTAGGTAAATATTTTATAGTGTTTAGATTCCTAAGAATGGTTGGAATTAATATAGTGCATTCTTACCACTTCCTTATCCTTAATATGTCAAGTCTCTTGGACATAAATAGGATAGGTTATCCTTGTTATCTTATTGGCAATTTTATATGGTTGCTGGATATCTGGGTGTAGTTTCCCATTGTGTTTACATATTGTATATATTTGCTTTATCTTTGGAGCTTAGTTGGTAGTTTCAAATTGAGTACCATTCATTTTGTACTCATGCTATACTTATGCAACCTACGGATCATAATTACGGGTTACCGACATTGACATGTACGTCGTGCAAAGAAGCCATGATTTGGAGACTTAGAGTGAACTACTAATGTTCAAAGTATCACTTATATCTCTCTTATGTATTAGAGTAAACTACTGACATTCAAAGTATCACTTATCTCTCTATTATTTATTAGACTAGTCTATATGTTGAATTTGGAGATAAGTTATATTAGAGTATTCATTTATACCTCACTTTGTAATCTTTATATATTACTAACTATTTTAATGATACCACCAGGTGTTTGGATTATATATTATAATTGCTCTTATATTTCAGATATTTTGCATTCTTTTCATTACCTATATGGGCAGTCTATTACTAGCAATTTTGGACTACAGGTTTTGCTTGTTTACTGGTGGGTTATAGTAGGTGCAATCATGGCCTGAGAAATTGGGTTGTGACAGTGCCCCTAGACTAAATCACACCCTTTATTAGTATTTTAACCATGACCTCGAGCCCTATAGTTTACCATTAATATAAAGGTAATACTATAATGAAGGAAACTATGATAATCCACTAAGTAAAGTAATAAACCTTATATGAAAGGGTACTTAGAATAAACTATGGTTAACATGCCTCTAATCCATCGCTATAACATACATTTTATCCTAAAGGTTAGATCACCCTTCTACCCCCAACTCATAAATTGGGATAAATCATGGCATCCTACCCCTAATAAAATCCTTTCATCCTTACCTAATATATAATATATATAATACACTATCTCTTCAAGAAGAGTAGACGGAAGCCTACCTTGATGTCGAAGCACAAATCTTTGAATTGTCCATAAATCATCTGTCTTTGCTCAATAATCATAATATTCTGCGATGCTATCAAGTTAGTAACCTATATGTCATTAGGAGTAAAATAGGACCATGTTTATATATAAAGTATCAGGTTAAAATTTAGATCAAGAACAAGCTCGTAGGAAGGAAAATAGAATCGAAAATTGATTTCATCACGAGGTCCCTCGAAGGACAAGGAATGTGTGCTCAAAAGTTGTGGGAAAATAGTGCATAAATAGATATCTAAAAAAGCTCCTAAGGTATGACGATTGAAAAATCTAATTTCTAGGAATTTATCATGAAGTAGGATGGAAATTGATGGATAACTAACAGGAAATAACTAAGAAGTTTTAGGCAACCTTACATTAGCTTCAGTAACGATTCCCCCTTTTTCCCTCTCTTTAAGCTCTCAAAATGGTGGAAGAACAAAAGATAAAACAAATGGGATTTTCAAGTAGAAAAGGGGATACAATAACTCCTAGGTGTCACTAAAGTAGTCACCCAGTCTCTTAAGCTATTGCAGCTAATGTGACTCCTCGACCACTAAAATGGTCTAGAATGGAGGTGCGGGTACCGCTACTGTTACACCTAGCCTGCTAAATAGAAGTACACTAAACGGATATTATTCTCTTAAGTAGCCCTTGTCCAAATGACAAGCCTGCTAAAGTGATAACCACTTAAGAGATCAAATAGCCTCTTTAAGTGGTTGCATTAGAAACCTGATGTATCAATTTTTTTAAGTCAAAATAGACTCTGATTGGATATTTGAGATTTGTTCAAAATTCCGTATGCACGAATGAACTATGCTACCATTCAAAATTCGATATTGTATAGTCAATGTAACCATCAAAACATCCATCTAAGAGTATTTTGACTAAGTATGGGGCCCATACCTATAGTTCCAATATATTCCACCTAATAGCTCAAAATGAGTCTTGATACCTCGGGACTTGAACTAAAGGTCCTACAATCCTAAAATCAACATTCCAGAGCAAATGGCACTATCAAAATTTTCATTCATGGTCATTTACTAGGACTTTTATTTTGAGACCAATTCCTTAATAGCAAAAGTTCCAAAATAGGGAAATGAGCATAAAACCCAAACAAAATGTATGGTAATTGAATCAGCATTTCTGGCTAGTCTAAAATGACCTATAGAAACTATTGAAATGATCAAAATATTGTAAATGCACATAATCAAGGATATAACCTAGAGGGTTATTTCAAACTATATATATTTATATATATATATATATATATATATATATATATATATATATATATATAATACTAGCATAATCAAGTCTCTAATCAAAATGTGACTAATTATGAGGTAACCAATCAATAATGTAACTTAACAATAGTAGATAGAGATAAGAAATCAAAAATATGCCGACAATCTGTGGTACTAGTCCATAACCATCCTACCATGAACTAACCATAAACCAATGATAAAGTAACTGGCTAGTCCGAGAAAATACCACCTACTCAGGCCCTCACAAGCATTGAAGGTTCAAGCAAACACTCAATAAACAAAAATCAAAACATACATCTATACAACCCCCCATAAGGCCGATATATATAAAAGCACCAAATAATCATAATAGTGATAGGCAATGCATATCAATGAATGAACACACATAAGCTAATAGTAACCGATATCTAATTCGAGTGCCCAATTTACCAAGTGTATACAATTTCTCCAACATAGTAACTTGCGCAAGTAGGAACTATGGTGACCATTATTCTCTATCACTATGGCTCACAGACGATGGAGCCTATAGGGGTCTCAGAATATTTGTATACACTTTAATAATTATCATAATCAATCTACTTTATCTAGTACTAGATATATATATATAAGTGTATAGACTCAAACCATGATTTAAAAAGGATAAATCTATAAATCCATTGCCCTAGATCAACATTGGGACTAAATCTTCATTACAACATAAAAAGGGTCGTAATCTCTCTCGACCGAAGTAAATAGTAGTGGTAAAAGAGTGGAATAGTAGTGGAAATGAATCAATCTCGATTTAATTTCCAAAATATCATATTTCATTTCAATGTTCATAATTCATTAAATAAGGTGGTATTATTACCCTTATAAGTGAATCCATTTTAAAGTGAAAAGTAGAAATGAATCTCTTTTTTAAAAATAGTAGTAAATTCAAGGGTTTTATTGGAATCATACCACAAAGTGAGCATGCATATGCCTAAAAGTATGCATGCCATCACCAGTATCCAAGCAATAAAACCATAACTGCTTAAGCATCTATACACTAGAATCATTCCCTTTATAAGGTTAGAATACTTAACTGGAGTCCAACTGGTATCATAAAACCTTAGGCTCAACGGTATATAGTTAACATTATAAAGCCACATAACTCGTGAATCTATGGTAAATAAGGGTATAATGTCAGTGAAGGACCAAATCGAAGAAATGTCATCTGATTTACCAAGTCAAATCATATATCATATACTAAATGATCTGTACATGGAACTATGGTTAGCATACTTATAACCAATGCTAATAGGCTTCTATGGCCATAATGAATATCTTATGCTAAGGTTCAGTTCACTTTTCTTTCCCAAATTCCCAAGATGGGCTATGTCATGGTATACTAATCATTAACCCATCCGATAATATTTACCTAGCATGAAGTTTACACTATACATAATCTTGTAGAGAAAAGTAGACCGAAGCGTACCTCAATGTCGAAGTGAATTCTTAAATATTCTATATTTTGTAGGTCATTGCTCCATAATGCCAAAATGGCTTAGCATAATCAAAATCGTTTTCTACACATTAATATAAGTAAACTAATTCCCATACTACTATATAAACTATGGGCCAAAATTAGGTAAATAATAGGCTTATGAGGTAGCTAATGTAATTAAAAAATGTAATCTACCATGAGGTCTCTCAAATAACAAGGAATATGTGCTCAAAATTTAAGCACAAATAGAGGCTCAGCCCCTAAAACCAAAATAATCTGGACCTAAAACCAAGAATTAAATGAATTTTCAAAATAAATAAAATGAAAATATAAAGGGAAAAAGGCCAAGGAACGATGAGTTAACATACCTGAGCTTATTGGGATGTAATTTAAACAATTTCAAAGCTCCAGATATCTCAAATAGTGGAATAATTTAGGGAAAATAGAGGAAAACTATGAAAAATTAGTTTAATAAGTTACCAGCATTGGCTGCTATAGCAGTGAGATGATAGCTAAAACAACCATCGCTAAAGACAAGAATTGGGCACTTAAGCAACCATTCCTTGGAAGGGAAGTCTTCGGTTAAGCGACTATGCCTTTACTGGACAGCATAACTAAAGCAACTGCTATGCTGCTAAAGCAGCTACTGCTTAAGTGGATATACCAATAACTGACATATCATATTTTTCTATGTCCAAATAAACTTCGATTGGGTGTTTGAGATTAACTCAGAACCCCAGACGCCTAAACAAACTATGATACCATACCAAATTTAACATTTCAAACTTATGCAACCATTAAAACTTTCATCCAAGGTCATTTTAATTAAATTGAGGTCCTACCCGTAGTTCTGTTTTAGCCAATTCCCACTCAATACCACAAAATGAGTCTGGAAGCTTCATGACCTGAACCAAAGGTCTCTGTAGCCTAAAATTAACATTCTAAAACTAAGGGTGCTATCAAGTTTCTCATTTGATTTTCATTGCTAGGAGTTTTGGTTTGAGACTAATTTCTTAACATTAAAACCTCTAAAATAGGAAAATAAGCATAAATCTCAATGAACAGTCTAATAATCGAACCAAAAGTTTTGAAAAGTCATAACTGACCTGTAGCCTCTATAGGAAGGTTAAAAACACCAGTAATGCATAAAAAATCAATAAAATTTCTGGAGGGTCTTTACTAAATTAGTTGGACATTGAATAGTGTTATCCCAATGGATACCAATATTGGATCATTGAGCCATTTAGATATTATTCTAAAATTGAATTGACAGGGAAATTAGAAATAAATTGGTGCAAACTTCAACAAATGGTAGCAAATACTGTTCTTCTGGCTGACCAAACTTGAAATACAAAGGTTCATAAATAGAGATCCTCACATTCCTGAAGATGGAATATTTTAAAACTAGTTGTCTAGTTTAGATGAGCTTATGATTTATCTAAAGATCAAAAAGGACAATATGGTGTGTGATTAATCAACAATGATAGGTGCAAATCTTGTCAAAGATGATGCTACACATAATAAGTAGAGAAAGAAATCTTCTGGATAAGAGAAAGAGTAGAATAAGAAAAGATTTAAAGAAAAGTACTAAAATTGTACTGAAGTTCGCCACAAAACTCTAAATTGTCATGTCCTGAAGAAGAATAAGAAATAAAATCAGATAAACATTGTTGAAGCAACTGAACAAATTAAAAATATATTTTCTATGATCACTCAATGTAATATAGTTGGATATCCAAATTAATGGTGGTTCGATTCAGAAGTCCCTTGATATATTTGCAAGGACGAAAAATCTTTCGCTACTTATAATACTGCCTGTCTCAAAGTACTGATCTTCATGAAAAATTGTGAAACATCCAAGGTCAAAGGAATTGGAAAGAATTCCTAAAGATGACTTCAAGCAAGGTGTTGACTCTTTACAAAGTTCTCCATGTTCCTACTATAGGAAAAACCTAGTATCTATAACACATCTCGTTAAAATGATTTAAATGAGTATTTGTTTAATAGAAAGTTTCGATAAGCAAGAACAAAATTTATGTAGGAAAGGGTTACCTAATTGATGACCTTTTCAAACTTGATATAATGGATGTTAAAATGAATACAACGGACACTTATTCTTACCTGCTTTAGTCTAAAGATTTGTGGCATTTTAGTATAGGACATGTCAATTACAAAACTTTCTAAAAATGAATTAGTTTGGAAGTTTTGACTAACTTTCATTGTAATAAATTAAATTGTCAAATATGTGCATAGTATTTCATATATTTTATTGATGATTGCACTTAATATTTTGATGTTTATTTGTTGAATATAGACATTTGTAGATGATGAAGGGAATGATTAATGTCTTACTTACAAGTTTATATTTATCATAAAACTTATGGGGGGAAGAAATCCTTACAACAAATAGAATACTCAGTTAAATGTCCAATAGCAAGTCACAATAAATTCCTTATGAAAAATAAAAAAGAAGGAAGCCCAACTTAAAATATTTTAAAGTGTGGAAGTTTCTTGATAATGTCGTATTTTTTATATCCAAAAGGGTAAAAATAGGATGAAAGAATGTGTATTATGTTTACATTGAATATGCTATATATAAAAAAGTATGTCGACTTTTGGTTTATAAATCTGAACATCTGGATATTCATGACAATATGATAATTGAATCAGATCATATTGGATTTTAAACACATTTATCCATATAAAACTAGATATGATATGCCTAGTAAAGGGTGAATTCATCAATATTGAAGTATAAATTTTTCAGGTACTCTAACAAATAGATAATTTTTCTGCAGCATATTGAGAGCCATATAGGGACATCTACTTCCTTTTGATCAAATTTTGTAACATTTCTTTTGAAAATGAATCTTAAACACTCAAAGAAGTCAGCTTGTATGGACTCGTCCTTTTGGCAAAAGGTTGTCAATATGAGATTGATTCAATCTGGAACCACCATACATTTAAGTTTATTGATCTTCCTTTAGGAAATAAACCTTTAGATTCAAAGTTTATCTTCAAAAGAAAAATTAAAGGTGATGACACTATTGACAATGCAAGGAAATACTTGTGGTTAAAGTCTTTAGAAAAAAAGAAAGTCTTCATTATTTCAATACATACTCTACAATAATATGGAAAATATTTATTCGAATATTAGTTGCACTATAGGTAGTATATGGTCTTGAAATCCATCAAATGTATGTAAAAATAGATTTCTGAAATGAAGAATTAGGGAAATAATTTTACATGGAATAATACAAGGATTTTGTGATTCCTGGTAAAGAAAGAAAAGTGCGCAAACTTTTTATGTCATTTTATGGACAAAAATAAGCACCCAAACAGTTGCATCCAAAATTCGATTAGATCATGTTGGCAAATGGATTTAAGATTACTGAGTATGACAAATATGATTATTATTAAAGTCACTCCAAATTAAAATGTAATTTTTTTGTATGTTCATTGAGCATCAGCACAGACATTTCTAATATAAATGCTACTAAGAGAATGCTAGTAAACAAATTTAATATGAAAGACTTTAGTGTTGTTAATGTGATCAGGAATAAGAATTTGTAGAACTCCACTAATAATCTCATTACATTGAAAATGCACTTGACAAGTTCAAGTATATAGATTTTAGTATTGCCAAGACACCAATAGACATGAGTATTGCACTTTCAAAAATAAAGGTGAAAGTTACTCAAAATTGGACTATGCAAGAGTGTTGACAAATTTGACTTTTATCATAAATTGTACGTGACCATATATAGCATGTGTTATTACTAAATAGAGTTGGAATACAAGTTACTCCAATCAGACTCATTGGATGAAAATAAAAAGAGATTTGGGGTATCTAAAACATACTTAAAACTATGATTTGCAATATAAGCAATATACAACTATAAATGAAGAATATAGTGATGCAAATAGAATCACAGGGTCAAATAAAGTAAAATACATGAGTGGATATGTATTTGTTCGTGGTCGAGAAACAATCTATCAAAAATTATCCAAACAAAACTGTATTAATTGGTGTATAATAGAATCTAAATTTATCGCTATATAAGGATGGCAAAGAAGTTGAGTTACTTTGGAATTTTACGATAACTAATTTGAAAGTTGAGAATATGATATTATGCTCATTGAGGTAGGTTGAAATGCTTGGGTTAATATGCATGAACAATAATAATTGAATCACATGAGTATGATTTAGTAAGAGTACATGCATGGACATATAGATTGTAAAAGAGTATATGCATGAACATATAGAGTGTAACTGAGATCGTGCTAATACTGAGTACTGAACTAGAATACAGATAATCGATATTTGGGTTTACAAATACTGTATTATTGATTATATAAATGACTGTATCTAACAGTTCTAAGTACTATGGAACCATACTAAGTTTCGCACTAAGCTGAGTGACCATGTCTGATTGTCGTGAATCTGTAGAACTGAACTGAGTTCTATACTGAGACTAAGACTAGAACTGAGACTCTTGGAAGTAATCATCTAATCGACATGCCTCTTCTCTAGTTGATTTAAGGTCTAACCTATAACCTAGTTGGAAGGATATCAATACTGTGCCACAGGTAAGGACAAGTTGTGAGTTAACTCTCTCTGACAGAAAGCTCTTTCGTCAACCCTCGCTACTAGGAAAACTCGGATGAGAAGTATCAACCCTCATAATGTCTGGTAGGAAGAAACCCCAATCTACACTGGCTACATAGTTCTGTAATATAGGGATTGATGCAAAGGGTCAAACCCTTTCTTGATAAGAATGGCGTCGTCCCTTGGTTACTCGATACTGAATCCTACTCTAACTGAATAGACACTGAGCTTATTTCTAGTTTGTACTAGGCTAGACTGAACGGTTACTAAAATTACTATTTAGCTGAATTAAACTGAGTTCACTGAGTTCTAATTACTGATGGAATACTAATGAGTTTTGTTAGCTGACTGAGTTTACTGAGGTTGAATAGGATACTAAATTAGCCTGGACTAATATGGATTCTACTGAGTTTTTCCTGAATTCTATAGCTAACTGAGAGTCCTACTGATGGTGTCATCACTGATACTATTCTATGACTAACTATGGCTCTAGGTAATCAGCTAAATTATTGTGCACAAGTACCCCCAGGACTCGATAGAATAAATTAAGAGACATGGCACAACATTAAACATGTAAACTATGAACTTGGTCATCATTCATACTTTGGAGAATATTGACAAGTACTTGCAAATATGCTAACTTTACATAAATTCATTCTCTTAATAGTTCACATGGACACTTTATCAAGCACTTGGTGTGCTTAGAATATGCACGTAGTATTGAACAACAAATGAGCATCATAATTCATCTCTAATTTCAAAAGTCAAGGGTTTGTCATGGATTCACATGAATCTACACATATAATAATAGATTTCACATGATATATATAAATATATATATAAATTACTCATGAATTAGGAACTTAATCCAAATAGCAATCATGGATATACTTTAATTCTAGCCATGGAAATCATAAAATCAATTACTTGAAGTATTAAAGAGATTCTTGGACTCCAAGGATGAAAGAAACCCTTGGATGAACACTTAACATACCTATGTTAAAGAAATTTTGAAAGTTTATGGATGAATCTTGAGTTCTTGATTTAAAATTTAAGTAGTTAGGGTTTTGTTCTTGAGCTAATTGGAGAATGAATGACTATATATGCTCTATAGGGAGGCTAATTTTGTGTATTGGGGGCTGAGGGTCAAGGGAAAAAACCTAAATACCCCTAAGAACAAATTCTTTTAAATGACTAGAAACTAGGTTATCTACGTGCAGGTCGATGCGGCGCGTCGATCCCATTGACGCGATAGCCAATAAGTCGTGCCTTTTTCACATCGATTTACTAGAATTGGACGTTGGCAGCTGGGGAAAATATTAATCAACGCGATAGTCAATGTAGTGCACCAAGATCACATTGATCCAATGTTTTAAGGTTCCAAAAGGGCTTCAAACAAAGTCCAAAAAATCCAAAACTCGTCCGAAAACACCTACGGACAATCGTGATCATGAATAAACCTTTGTACATTAAAATGACACTAAGTCTGAGTACTTAGCTAAAATATTCTAAGTTTGGGACCCTTTGACAACCTTAAAGGACTGAATTAAACTTAAAATTTTGCAGAGTCTTACATTATCACCCTCTTAGGAACATTCATCCTCTAATGAGACTGCTGAGATGGAGAAAGCTGAAAATCTGACTTACTTACTGGACATGAACATCTTGAACCTGACTATATGACTGATATTACTGGTATTCTAAATTATTATGTTAAACATGCATAGCTGATGCATGGATATATCTAAACATGATCCATGAATGCATCACTGGGATTATTGATAAACTGAATCTATATCCTCAACATACAATGGGAACTGATACCGTATTTTTAACTGAAATCTGAACATAAAATTGATTAAACTTAAAGATACTATTACCTTTAGCTGAGTTGGGATTATCGAAGAATAGATGAGGATACTTGGTTTGCATGTCTGCTTCTACTTCTAAAGTAGCTCCATCAACGGACTGATTCAGTCAAAGAACTTTTTCTAGAGAAACTTCTTTGTTCATTAGTCTCCGAATCTGATAGTTAAGGATTTCCTCTATGATCTCTTCATGACAGAGATTGTTCTGAATATCTATGATCTCATTAGGGACTATGACTGATGGGTCACCTATGCATTTCATTATTAAGGAGACATGAAAAACTGGATGTATTGAAGATAAATCTAAAGCTAACTCAAGCTCATAAGCTACCTTTCCGAAACAGCTGAGAATTCGGTAAGGGCCAACATATCGGGGACTGAGTTTCCCTTTCTTGACAAAATGCTTCACTCCTTTTATAGGAGAGATCTTTAAGTAAACATAGTCACCAATATCGAACTCATGATTTTTTTGAGCACATCTGCGTACGATTTTTGTCGGATCTGAGTTATCTTAAGCCTTTCCCTAATCAACTGGACCTTCTCTATGGTATCAAACACTAAGTCAGGCTCTACTACTATAGCCTCACCCATTTCAAACCAAACAATAGGAGATATACACCTTCTCTCATAAAGCACATCAAATAGAGCCATCCGACTACTGGAGTGATAGATGTTGTTTTATGTAAACTCAATCAAAGGTAAGTGGTCATACCAACTACCCTTAAAGTCTATCGCACATGCTCGCAGCATATTTTTTAAGGTATGAATGGTCCATTTTTCTTGGCCATCTATCTGAGGATGAAAGGTTTTACTGAGGTGCACTCGGGTACGAAGACCCTTTTGGAATGCTTTATAGGAATGAGAGGTGAACTGGGCACCTCTATCTAAGATAATGGACAACGAAACACCATGCAATCTAACCAAATCACTGATATATAGTTTGGCATAATCCTCAGCTGAATATAAGGTATGAACTGGAAGGAAATAAGCTAGTCTAGTTATTTTGTCGACAATGTCCCAAACTGAATCATGCTGACGACGAGTACAGGGCAAGCCCATCACAAAGTCCATGTTCACTTCTTCCTATTTCTAGGTGGGAATACTAAACTCCTGCATGGTCCCACTAGGCTTTTGATGCTTAATCTTAACCTGCTGACATATTGAGCACTTAGCCACAAACTTTGCAATGGCTCTTTTCATTCCACTCCGCCAATAGATCTCCCACAAATCCTATATATCTTTGTGGCCCCTGGATAACTAGAGTAACACGCACTATGCGCTTCTAAAAGAATTCTCTTCCTCAAGCCATCTACACCTGGCACACACAGATGACCCTAACAATGCAAAACACCATCTCCCCTTAGGGAGAAAACCTCTACCTTTTGATTTCTTACTGATTCCTTCAACTGGACTAAAATGGGATCTTTATCCTACTTTTCCTTCACTTTGAAAACTAAGGATGATTCTAAGATACTCTGCACCAAAACACTACCTTCTACTGAATAGACTAAGCAAAAACCAAGTTTGGCTAGCTGATGAACTTCATGAGCTTACATTTGATTACTGTTCTCAACATGGGCAACACTACCGATAGACATTCTACTGAGAGCATCAACAACTATATTGGCATTGCTTGGATGATACATAACACTCATATCATAGTCTTTTAGCAAATCCAAGCACCTTCTCTGATGGAGGTTAAGGTCTTTTTCAGAGAACACATACTGTAGTCTCTTATGATCAGTGAACACATTAACGTGCACAGCATAAAAGTAATGCCTCTAATTCTTTAAGGAAAAAACTACTGCTGCTAACTCAAGATCATGAGTAGGATAGTTCTTCTCATGATTCTTAAGCTACCTAGAGGAATAGGCTATGACCTTACCACTCTAAATCAGAATACAACCCAATCCGACTCTGGTAGTGTCACAGTACACAATAAAACTATCTGAACCATCTGGTAGGGTCAAAATTAGAGCTATAGTGAGTCGAGTCTTCAACTCCTGAAAACTCTTCTCATAGGAATCTGATGACTAGGACTTGAATTTCTTCTAAGTCAATTTGGACATAGGAGATGCAATAGACAAAAATCCCTCAAGAAACCATCGGTAATAGCCAGCCAAACCCAAGAAACTATTGATATCTGATAGAGGGATAGGCCTTGGCTAGTTTCTCACTACTTTTGTCTTTTGGGGATCAACTCTAATGCCTTCACCAAAAATTATTTGGCCAAGGAATGCTACTAACTTCAGCCAAAATTCACACTCACTAAATTTGGCAAATAACTGACAGGTTTTGAGACTCTACAATACTATTCTAAAATAGTCTACATGATCATGCTCACTACGGGAGTAAACAAGAACATTATCTATGAAAACTATGATGAACATATCCAAGTATGGCCTGAACACGTGGTTTATCAAGTCTATGAAAGCTGCTGGAGAATTAGTAAGACCAAAGGACATGAATAAAATTTCAAAGTGACTATACCGAGTTTGTAAAGCTATTTTTGCGATGTCTCTTTCCCAGACTCTGAGCTGATGATAGCTTAATCTGAGGTCTATATTAGAGAAATAACTGGCACCCTAAAGTTGGTCAAAAAAGTCATCAGTTCTAGGGAGTGGATACTTGTTATTGACCGTAACTTTGTTTAACTGATGGTAATCAATGCACATTCTGAGAGAACCCTCTTTCTTATGCACGAATAACACTAGTGTGCCCCATAGGGACACATTGGGTCTAATGAATCCCTTATCTAAGAGATCCTTTAATTGTTCCTCAGTTCTTCGAATTTTAATGGAGCCATTCTATATGGCAGGATAAAGATGGGCTGAGTATCTAGGAGAAGATAAATTCAGAAATCAATTTCCCTTTTGGGATAAACTCTAGGAAGATCTTCGAGAAACATATCTAGGAATTCACATACTACTGATACTGATTCAAGAGTAGGTGATTCTAAACTAGAGTCTTGGAATCTAACTAGATGATACACACATCCCTTAGATATAATTTTTCTAGCCTGAAGGTAAGAAATAAGTTGATCCCTAAGTGCTAAAGTACTACCCTTACACTCTAGGACGGGTTCATTTGGAAACTGAAACTGGACAATTCTATTTCTGCAGTTGACTGAGGCATAGCAGGTATGAAGCCAATCCATTCTGAGAATGATATCGAAATTAGTCACCTCTAATTTGACTAAATCTACTGAAGTGACTTTCTGAGATATCATAATCGGACAGTTCTTGTACACCTATCGGGCTACTATAGATTTACCCACTGGAGTAGAAACTGAGAAGGGATCTGCTAGAATTTTTGGACTGACTCAAAAATCAACTGCTATATATGGAGTAACAAAAGACATAGAAGCTCTAGCATCTAGCAAAGCATAAACAATCAATTGGAAAACTTGTAATGTACCATTGACCATTTTAGGAGAACTTTCCTGATCCTGTCAGGACTGAAGAGCATAGAGTCTGTTTGGGCACTGCCTACTGGTGGCAGTGAAAGAGGCACCCTGCTGATTCGAGTGTTCAGACTGAGCTGGGGAATGACTATACTGACTTTGTGAACCCACCTGAGGACACTGTCTGACTCTATGGCCTGGCTTGCCACATCTGAAACATACATCACTGCTAGATCTATAGACACCCTGGTGGTTTCTACCATATATCTTGCAAAGGGGATTGGTTTGAGCACTACCAACAATGCCTTGGGGTTTAGTGCCTAATGCCCTATCTGGGTTACCATCTTTGAATTTTTGCACTAGAGCACTGGATAAGAAAGAAGCTAGAGATGAAGATTTTTAGCAAAACTGAGAATGATTCCCACCTTCTAACTTAGGTTGATCAAAATTGAAACTACCTATTCTTGCCCTCTTATTCTCCCTTTATTTCTCTTTATTCTTGGCCTTTTTTACCTCCTGAGCATGTACCATAAGCCTATTTATGTCCATCTCCTTAATAAGAATTGCGGTCATACATTCTTTGACTATTCTTTTAGACACTCCAAACATGAACTTACTTATCTTCGCTTTGATATCCACTATAACATGCGGGGCATATCTGGCTAACTGAGTAAATTTGAGAGAATACTCCTACGCTGTCATATTGCCCTTCTTTAGTTTTGTAAACTCTAAAACCTTCGCTTCCCTTAACTCTAGCGGCAAGAACCTATCCAGAAAAGCAACTAGAAACTGCTCCTATTCTATGGACCCTACATCTGTGACTTTCTCTGCCTTTCACTGTTTGAACCATGAGTGAGCCACATCCTATAACTGATATACGGATAACTCAACGCTCTCAACAGCAGTCACCCCATGATATTGGTAACCTTTTACACCTAATCAAGAAATTCCTGAGGGTCCTCATCTGACTTAGACCTGATGAATAATGAAGGGTTCATTCAGGTGAAGTCCCAAATTCTGGCAGCAATTGTATTGGCCACTAGGTTGGCCTGAACTGTAGCTGAACATTCATTATGGGCTGCCATAAAATGAGGTAGGGTGGTGAAGGCAACTCTAAACTCCATATAAGAGAAATGCTCACCTAAAGTATCTGGATGAATGGGCTTAGAGGATGACTGATCTCCCATTCCTCTTTCCTGAGTCCTCTTTGGAGGCACATTTTGTAACGAAAGATAAACTAGGATAAGAAATAGAGTGTAACTGGAGCTCATTCTCACTCGCAAGATATGAATACTGAAAGAGGGGAAACATTTCCTAAAACATCTCGTAACCTCTTATCCATAAGTGTGGTGCACAACACACCCATGCATAGGACTCTACTAGATGCGACTTTTAGACTTTCTAGGAATTTTTTGAACCTTATGCTCTGATATAAATTTTGTAAGGCCCCGATTGTGTACCTTAGATGCTACATGGTGCTCATAATCCCAAAGGACAACAAGCTAATCCATAACTGGTACTTGCTGCAAAAACTGAGTAATAGATACTATAATTTTATGGAAATAGGTGGAAACATATGCCATAAGGTTTAAATCTATAAATAAATCTGAATGCAGTATCAAAATTAAATATAAGTACAGAATAACTGACAACTATTTGAATATACTCTAGTATGAAAAAGCCTCTAATTGTCTGAACTATGGAGTTGATGGGACAAGCCCCCAACTAAATCCATCTACTAAAATAAAACTAAAGTATTTTAAATAATAAGCATGTCCTCGAACTATGAGGACTCACCACTACTTCGAAAGCTGAGAATCTAAACTGCTAAGGAATCTCTGGGGCCCGTGCGTCTGAACCTATGATATAAGACATTATAGCATAAAAAAAGCATGCGTCAGTACTTTGAATGTACTGGTATTCTTAGTGAGGTGGGCTAAAATGCATGTGCTTATGTGCATGAACAATAATAACTGAATAAGATGAGTATTACTATGTAAGAGTACATGAATAAACACATAGACTGTAACTGAGATTGAGTTAATACTGAATATTTAATCGAAATACTGATAACCAATATCTGGGTTTACGAATACTGTATTATGGATTATCTGAATGACTGTACCTGATACTTCTGAGTACTGTGGAGCCATACTAAGTTCCGCACTAAGCTGAGTGACAATGTATGATAGTCCTAAATCTGTAGAACTGAACTGAGTTCAATACTAAGACTGAGACTGAAACTAAAACTATAGGAGGTAATTATCTAACTAACATGCCCCTTCTCTAGTTGATTTGTGGTCTAAACTATAACCCCAGTTGGAAGGGTGTCAATACCATGTCACGGGTAAGGACAAGTTGTGAGTTAATCCTCTCTGACAGGAAGCTCTTTCGTTAACCGTCGCTGACAGAATAACTCAGATGAGAAGTATCAACCCTCATAATATCTGGCAAGAAGATACCTCAACCTAAGATGGATACAAAGTTCTGTAATGCAAGGATTACTACTAAGCGTCAAATCCTCTGCTGATAAGAATGACCCCATCCCTGGGTTAACTTGGAGGTGAATCCTACTCCCAACTGAATAGACATTAAACTGATTTCTACTCTGTACTTGGATGGACTAAACGGTTATTGAGATTACTGTTAAGCTAAACTAAACTGAGTTCATTTAATTCCGTTGATTGATGGAATAGTACTGAATTTATTAGTTGACTGAGTTTACTGAGGTTTGAACTGGATACTGAATTAGACTGGACCAATATGGATTCTATTGAGTTTTTCTAGAATTCTATAACTGAATAAGAGTAGTACTGATTGTGTCATGACTGATAATATTCTATGAATGACCATGGCTCTAGTACAAGTACCCCAAAACTCTATTGCATAAATTAAAAGACATGGCACAACATGAAACATGTAAACAATAAACTGGATCATCATTCATACATTGGGGTATTTTGACAAACAATTGCATGATATAACTTACAAATAAGCTAACTTGACATGATTTCATTCTCTTAATAGTTCACATGGACACTTTATCAAGCAGTTTTTGAGCTTAGAATATGCACAAATGATTGAACAAGTTAATATTATAATTCATCTCTAATTTCACAAGTCAAAGGTTTGTCATGGATTCACATGAATCTACACATATACTGATCAATCTTACATGATATATATATATATATAAAATCATGAATTAGAAATTTAATCCAAATAAAAATTGTGGATACACATTAATTATAATCATGGAAATCATAAAATTAATTACTTGTAGTTTAAAAGAGATTGTTGGACTCCAAGGGAGGAAGGAGCCCTTGGATGAAGACTTCACATACCTGTGTTGAAGAATTTGTGAAAGTTTATAATTGAATCTTGAGTTCTTGATTTTAAATTTAAGCACCTAGGGTTTTGTTCTTGAGTTAATTGGAGAATAAATGACTATATTTGCTCGATAGAGATTTTAATTTCGTGTTTTGGGGGTTGAGGGTCAACAAAAAAAGACCTAAATACCCCCAAGAAGACGGTCTTTTAAATGACTAAAAACTGGATTACCGACGCGTAGGTCGACGTGATGCATCGATTCCATCGACGTGATAGCCAATGCATTGCGCCATGTTTACATCAATTCACTGGAATTGGACATTGTTAGCTGGGGAAAATATTAGTCGACGCAGCGCGCTAAGAAACCGCTGATCCACTATTTTAAGGTTCCAAAGGGGCTTCAAATAAAGTCCGACAAATTTGAAACATGTCTAGAAACACCTTCGAACATTCTTAATCATGAATCAACCTAATCATCAACATTTAAAGAATGTCAAGGTTGCAAAATAAGATTGCCAGCCTTCGTAGGTTAAAATGAAGCTTAGGATTTTGCGGGGTCTTACAATTAACTTTTTTAACCAATAAATTATTCATTAAAATTAGGTTTTAACAATAAAATCCATTATTAAGGTAGAAAGTGGGTTTTAACCATTAGTTAGGGACAATAATAATGATATTATAATCTAATCGGAATCGTATCAATCATCGATGCAACGATCATGAATATACCAGATCTATTCATGCCATCACCAGTATCCATAAGCATTAATATATCAATAAACTACAATCACATCCTTTAAAAGGATAGACACTTCCCGGATGGTTAACAAATATCATAACCAGGCCTTGGACCCAATAATGTGTCCAAAAAAATTATAACATCATAATTATAGCCTTTGGCCCACATACATATCCAAAACCTATATAAAAATCATATTTATACATCATTTAATATTTAAGCTTGTAGCATATTCACGAGGTCTAACCTCTTTATAAGCTATAAGGCATATCTATAGTCATCTCACACATAAGAGATATATCACGACTAGGAGGGATAATGCATCAATAAAGAATAACTAATAAATATGAGGAATATCATCTCTATAGGCCAATTACCTTAACTAAGAGGAAACAATATATCTAATGGCCCAATATTTCATCTAAGAGAAAATACATCTCTGTAGGCCCAACATCATATGTGAGAGGAATATCATCTCTATAGACAATTAATCATAATTCATGGACATTACAATTTTCCAAGCCACAAAGTAAACTTATTATAAAGGCTCAATATTCTTAACTAGGCCTAAGATCCAAAACAAATTCCATAAGGGTAAACACAAGTCTTGGCCTAACGTGGACCAGAAAAACCTATCTTAAATCCTCAATTTCCATAATTAAGCAATTTATACACCAAACTGGGAAAACATATCTAGTTCAACTTCTAGATGTCAAGTAAGCCATAACCAACCCTTAGTAACTTTATCTAGAAACATGGGCATTTAAGTCAACTCTACTCAAATTACGGATTCAAGATCACTAGACTAGCCCAATTAAGGTTGATCATACTAACCATGATTCCAACACTTAAACCACATCCAAAAACTAGCATCAAACTGTATCTATGCTATAAGTTAGTTCAATCTAAGACGACAACAATAGGATTAAAAAGGATATTAAACCTTTTAACTTATGGATTCAAACCCTTATCTAAGCCCCAACTTAACTCTTTAATGCCAAGTGCTTCTACCCATAATCAAACTTAGAATTCACATTTATATTCAATATACAACACATATCATCTTATGAAGAAAATTAGATAGAAGCCTACCTAAAAGAGGAACTGCATATCCTTACTTCGTTCACCAAGATCTCATCTTCATTTCTCAATCCCAAAATTCCATCGTACTATCAAAATCATAATGTACTCATCATATGAGAACAATAATACCCATATTGCACCAATGTGCTTCGAGTCCAAAAGCAACACCAAAAATCCCAAGTGGGTTCCACTTACTTAAAATACATTTTCGAGGTCAACCCAATGCTTATACATTATCAAGAAATCATAAACCTCAACAAAAGGGTAAAAACCAAGCAAACTATGGGTTTAAATCAAGACCTAAGTGATTTTGTGGTTTTTGTTCAAAAACCAAAAAAATTCATCAAGAAGGTGATGGAGTCTTACCTTAATTTAGACGGTAATCACAATAAAATATGTAATTAATCTCCCAAATTACCCTAAAGACTCAAGTTTGAGTCATCATACCCATTTAGGGCTTTTATGTCTCAAGGATAAAGAGAAAATGACAAAAGTTGCGACATTAGGATCTATTTATACCCTTAATGGTAAAGAAATGTTGATATTGCCATCCCTTGCTCTGTAATCTCCACTGTGCGATTACCACAAGATTCATGCAATCTCTACAGTGTAATTGTTATGTCCTTGTGCAATTGCCAAGCACCAACACCTGTAAACTTAGACAATTTTCTAAGTTTCCAAATATTTCTCGAAACTCGTTTAGAATCAAATTTTTGAAAATAAACTAAGTTACCACATAATATTCGATCTTTTGAAAATGATAGCAAAGTCAAATTTTCTTTCCTAGGTCATTTTGACAAATGTTCCTCCCATACCCAAGTTACCAATTTTTCAACTTTTCGACCAATAGGTCTAATGAGCTAGGGTGCATCAGGACCAGAACCAAAAGTTTAACATACCTAAGTTGAGATTTTAGAGATACTGGTGTAGTCAGATCACCCAACTGAGATTATTTTCCTGAAGTGTTTGCTCGATGGCCATATGGAACTAGCTAGAACTTCTAAACAGGAAATTGACTTTAAAAACCAATGAACTGCCCGATAACTAAACTATCAGTCCCAAAAAATCATAAATAACTTAGGGAAGCTATGGGAAATCCCTAACGGTAGAAAGAATCATAAATATAGAAAATGACTTGAAGGGTGATTACAAGAACTGAGATGCGTATGATTATATTATTTGTAATCTAGTGAAGGCATTCATTTATTATGGTACATTCATACTAACTTAGTGGTTTGTTTTACCATTGTTTTCCTAAAAAGGGATTTATATCCATTTTTTACTTTTAAAATGGATTCTTTATAACAGGAATTGTACCACCTTAGTGGATATTTTTTTATCCTTTTAAACAAAAAATGATGTTTTGGAAATTAGGTTGAGATGATTTCTAGTACACAATTTTATCCACTCTTTTACTACCTTTATTTATTTTTATCAAGAGACATTTTCACCCTTTCTACATTTTGATACTAATTTAGTCCTTGAGTTGATCACGAGCAATAAATTTACTGACTTACACTCTTTTAGCCATCATTTGAGTTTGTACATTTCTAATATATATATATATATATATATATATATATATATATATATATATTTATGCAATATGCAAAGAGTAGATTGATGATGAAGATGATTATTGAAAATAATGGATTGGGACCAGGTCGGTGTATATGGTACTATAGACCACCTTAGGGGCCCCTTCTTATATAAGTCGTCAAGCCAAAAAAGAAAGGTCATCGTAGTTCCTTCCTATGCAAGCCATCGACTTAGAGGAGATGTATACTCTGGATTATATTATGGCACTTATATCAGTTATGGTATCATCAATTTACTTAGCATTCATTCATGTATGCATATTTCCTATCATCAATATGTTATTTGGTTCCTATATCTATCTACCTAATGGGGCGCTAGATAGGTATAGGTTATGACTGATGCTTGTTATGTGTTGCATGCTGATTTAACCTTTTACATTATGGGACATGACTAAGGTATTATCAAATCAAACTAGCTGGTTACTATATTATTGCTATTATGGTTACTTCGTGGCAGGCCAACTATAGATTGGTACTGATATTTGAGGTATGATTTAGATCCTTTTCCTCTTTAAGGTATTTTACATTATAGATAGTATATTTGTAGTTAGAAACTCTACTATAGGCCCTAATCATAGTAGTGTTAGCCTTCCTACTTTGTTAGGATTTCCTAGAGGCGTTAGATTGACTACCTAAGGTTGTACCTTTTGGTTACTCTTGTATACATATATATATATACATATATAGCTAGGGTATTACTATATATGTCTTTTTCCATATTCATTCACATTATATATGCATCCATAGACTTTTGTAATACCATATATCCTTCTTATACTCTTTATTTGTATAATAGCTAGTGATATTAGGTATAATACTTTAGTTATTAATTACGGATAGAGTAGGATAGTTTATCCTTTATTACTTCTTTTTCCTTATTGTGTTATATTTCTAGATAGTTTTCTATGGTTATATTCTTTCTTTGCATGTTGTTTATGTCTACATTTTCTTTGGAGCTCAGTCGACTGTTTCCTACTGAGTACCATATGCCTGGTACTCATACTACACTTTTACAGCCTGCGGATCATAGTATGAGTTTTCATCATTGGTGTGTGCATCATGTGAAGAAGATATGGATCAAAGGTTTAGGGAGAGATCCTGGCATATATATATATATATGTACAATAACAATAACATACCCTCTGTATTCCCATCTAGTAGGGTCTAGGGTGGGTAGAGTGTACACAGACTATACCACTACCTCAAAAGAAGTAGAGAGGCTGTTTCCGACAAACCCCTGGCTTAGAACCAATAATAGTATAGCAACAAAACATAAATGAATATAAACTTGTACAGGAAAAATAAACTATCGCTATCCACAAGTTAATACTAGTACCACAAGATACTACTAAACAATATATTATAAACCATAGAAAACACACAACCACCAAACAAAAAACATCAGACACAAATAAGGATAGCCCCTACTGTGATCGACGCCCTCTCACCCCTAACCCTCTACCCTAATCCACACCTACACACCTTCCTAGCAAGGGTTATGTCCTCCATAAAGTATAAATTCTCCATATTATGCCTAATCACCTCCCTCGAATATTTTTTTGGTGTACCTATACCCTACATAAAATCATCCATAGATAGTGTCTCACACCTCCACATTAGAACATCAGAACCCTTCCTTAAACTATGCCCAAACCAATATAACCTCACTTCTCATATCTTGTCCTCTACCGAAGCCATTCCCATATTCTCCCAAATAATCTCATTCCTCACCCTATCATTCCTGCTATGACCACACATCCAACACAACATCCTAATTTCCACCATCTTTAACTTTTGAATGTGGGAGTTCTTAACAGGCCAACACTCTACTCCAAATCACATAGCCAATAAAACTGCCACTCTATAAAACTTACCTTTAATCTTTAGGGGCACGTTCTAATCACACAGAACTCCCAAAGTGAGCCTTCATTTTAATCACCCTACCCCAATACGATGCATGAAATACTTGTCAATCTCCCTATTGCCCTGAATCATAGACCTAGATACTTGAAACTTTCCCTATTTTGAACGGCCTGAGAGTCTAGCTTCCTAACTACGTTAGCCACCTATGACACATCGTAAAACTTACACTTCAAGTACTCAGTCTTAGTTCTACTCAAATTTAATCCTTTAGACTCAAGGGTCTATTTCCAAATCTCTAACTTATCATTAAATCTTTCCCGAGTCTCATTAATTAATACATATTCTAATGATAATCAATGTACATTCTGAGAGAACTATCTTTCTTACGCATGAATAACACTGGTGTGCCCCACAGGGACACACTTGGTCTAATGAATCCTTTATTAAGAGATATTTTAACTATTCCTTGAATTCTCTGAGTTCTGCTGGAGCCATTCTATATTGTGGGATAGAGATAGGATGAGTATCTGGGAGAAGATCAATTCTAAAATTAATTTCTTTTTCGAGATAAACTCTGGGAAGATCTTTGAGAAACACATCTGGGAATTCATATACCATTTATACTAATTCAAGCGCAGGGGTTTCTAAACTAGAGTTCTAGTGTTGAATGAGATGGTAGACACATCCCTTAGATATCATTTTTCTAACCCAAAGGTAAGAAATAAGTTGACCCCTAAGTGCTGAAGTACTACCCTTCCACTCTTGGATAGGTTCACTCAAACACTGAAACTAGACAATTCTATTTATGTAGTCGAATGAGGCATGGTAGTAATGAAGCCAATCCATGCTGACAATGACATTAAAATCAGTCATCTCTAATGCGACTAAATCTGCTAAAGTAACTTTCTGTGATATCATAACCGGACAGTTCCTGTATACCCGCTGGGCTATGATAGATTTACCCACTTGAATAGAAACTTAGAAGGGCTCTGCTAGAAATTTTTGATTGGCTCCTAAAACAACTACTATATATTAAATAAGAAAAGAAAAAGAAGATCCTGGATCTAGTAAAGCATAAACACGAAAATATAAAACTTATAACATACCAGTGAACACATCAGGAGAGCTTTCCTGATCCTGTCTGGTATGAAGAGTATAGAGTCTGTTTGGGAACTGCATTTGTTTGGGCATAACACGTAGGGGCACTGGAAGAGGCACCCTACTGATTCAGGCAACCCGACTAAGCTGAAGGACGTCTATTCTGACTCTGCAAACCCACCTGAGGACGCTGTTCGACTCTATGGCCTTGTCTTGCCACATCAAAAACACACATCGTTGCCAGCTCTGCAGCTACCGTGGTGGTTTCTACCACACTTATTTTTCCTTATTGTGTTATATTCCTAGATATTTTTCTATGGTTATATTCCTTCTTCGAATGTAATTTATATCTGCATTAAATTTAGAGCTTAGTCGGTAGTTTCCTACTGAGTACTATGTGTCTTGTACTCATACTACACTTTTACAGCCTGCGGGTCATATTATGAATTTTCATCATTGGTGAGTGCTTCATGTGAAGAATATATGCATCAAAGGTTTAGAGGTAGATCGTGGCATATATATATACATCAACAACAACAACATACCCAGTGTATTCCCATCTAGTAGGGTCTGGCGTGTGTAGAGTGTACATAGACCTTACCACTACCTTAGAAGAAATAGAGAGGCTATTTTGGATAGACCCACTGCTTAGAACCAATAACAGTATTGTAACAAAACATAAATGCATATAAGTTTGTACAGGCAAAATAAACTATCGCTAGTGAAAAGATAATACTAGAACCACAAAATACTACTAAACTATATATCAAAAACCCTAGACAACGTAAAACCCTCGAACAAGAAACATCAGACACAAATAAGGAAAGCCCCTAATTCAATCGATGCACTCTCACCCCTTAACCTTCTACCCTAATTCGAATCCTCCACACCTTCTTATAAAGTGTCATGTCCTCCATAAGGTATTATGCTCCATATCATGCCTAATCACCTCCCTATAATATTTTTTTGGTCTACCTCTACCCCATATAAAATTATCCATAACCGGTGTCTCACACCTTTACACTAGAGCATCAAAACCCTTCCTCATCACATGGATAAAACAACATATCCTCATTTCTCACATCTTATTCTCCACCGAAGTACCTCCCATCTTCTCTCGAATAATCTCATTCCTCACCCTATTAATTCTAGTATAACCACACATCCAATGCAACATCTTTATCTCCACCATCTTTAACTTTTGAATGTGGGAGTTCTTAACTGACCAACACTTCAGTACAAACAACATAGCCAATCAAATTGCCACTCTATAAAACTTAACTTTAATCTTTGGGGGAACTTTCTTATCACATAGAACCCCAAAGTGATCCTTCATTTTAACCACCCTACCCTAATATGATGCATGACATACTCATTAATCTCCCTATTGCCCTGAATCATAGAGCCAAATAGTTGAAACTCTCTCAATTTTGAATGGCCTAAGATTCTAGCTTCACGACCACGTTAGCCACCTATGACACATTGCTAAAATTATACTCCAAGTACTTTGTCTTGGTCCTACTCTAACAAAATCCTTTAGACACAAGGGTCTATTTCTAAATCTTCAACTTATCATTTACTCCTTCTCAAGTCTCGTCAATTAATACCACATCATTAAAAAATAACATACACCAATGCACCCCCCTGAATATGTAATATTTCTTTTTATTTTCTTGGATAGTCCTTTACTAGAGGTTTTGAACTATGGGTTGGCTTACCAACTGATGGGTTATTATCGGTGCCATGATAACCTAAGAAATTAGGTCGTGATAAATTATTATTAGAACCTAGGTTTACCAATATATTGGTACAAAATCTAAGTATCTAGTAGAGTTATACAAATTAGTACTAAGACATTTGTATCGAATCTTTGGAAGGCTATAAGGCATTCTTAGAAAATTTTGTTCTTGACTTCTTATCGTGTGTCTGTGTGTCTATATACCTTAATATATTCTTTTACTCCATTCCATTCTATATGGATAATTAGACATTATTAATAGATGCAAATAGAACTTTGTCAAGTGTTTTTAAAGCTTTAGCACAACATCAAGATAGGGAGTCGAAGACGGATATCAAAGATCTTTAGTAACAACTTGAGGAGTTAGGTCTAAACCATGTTTTGGAAGAGTTCATGACTACTTCAGCCTTTCAAGATTAAGCATTAGAGATTTTAAGCCTTTTTATGAATACCTCACTACTGGGGATGATGTCTAGTACATCAGGCAGTTCTTAGGCTAGAGTAGGGTTTGTTGGTATTCAACAGAGTACTTAGTCAATTTCAAAGTATAATATTGGGTTTCTTGAGTGGGCTAGACATATTCCTATGCTATATCATTTCTAGTATGAGATAGTTCAGGACTTATTAAATAATTACCATTTCTATGCTTTTTAGTGCTAGAGCATTTGATAGTATTCAAGTCTTCCTTCACTTAGGTTACTGATCATTTGAGGGCAACAAAAAGAGCATGTTTTAAGACTAATAAAGGTAGAAGTGAGAGGCTATGTCATTAGTAATATTTTATTGGCATTCTATCTGAGAGTGAGGACACTTTCGGTGGAGCTCAACTTTATTTGTAGCCTATCAATTCTATCTAGGTAAGGTTTCATACTATAGGTGACTCTTTGATTAATTGTGGTGACCATAACTGATAGAATTCTCGTCAGACCTTATGAAGTATCCAATATGGATCTTACGTTCATAGAGGCTACTCTAGATCAGTGGGCATGTTACTTCAAAGTATTTTAAGAGTTTGTTATGGTTTTGGCAAGATTTGTTAATGGTCTATAAAGTGTCCCAGATGTTAGTTGGTCTCAAATAATGTTAGCATATATTCTCCACCGGCCTTGGGCTCTTAAGATATGGTATGATTTTAAAGAGGATGGTTATTCTCATAGGGAGTGTCACCAATATTAGTTTTTCATCCAGTTCAGGTTATCCATATTTCTCACCATGTTAGAGCTGAAGCGTTTGTTATAACTTCAGATAGATCGGTCACTGGTCCAGAGAGTGTCCCTAACATGGGATTATTAGTCATTCAACTTATCCAAATCAGTCTCATAGAAATATGACACCTTCAGTTAGGGGTAATATACTTAGGGCCTTAATTGATAGTTTATATGCTTACTCCTAGTTTGGACCTACTTAGAGTTGTTCTCCTTTGGGCACGTCAGTCATGTGACTTTGAATTCCACTGTGATGGGTATGCCTTTACCTGCCTTTAACTTTTGATTTGAGTATATTGTGGTTTTCTTACCCATCAATGGTCATATGCCCTTGTAGGTTTATATTGTTGTGTACCTTGGTATAGAGTTCATGATTATCTGACTACCACCATAGATGATTTTTATTAGTTGTGGATAGTGTATATCAATACTGATATCTCACTAAGGGTGTAGCTTTTGGGTTTGAGTCCCATTTATAATGACATATTAGTATTCTTGTAGCCCAAGAGTGGTACTTGCTAATGATTTTTATTTTTGGTATAACTTATTCCTTATATGAATGGTTTTATTATTGTTATATTTATTTTCATTGTTTGACATTGATTAATCCTTTCTTGATAGACTCTTGGACAAGTATTTTCTAGTTAGGATTTCTATCTTTGCAGTTCTTACTCATTTGCACATGTGGCTAGCTTGATTGGAAGATTTCTCTCTTGTCGTGAGGTAAGGATTTTTGTTTTCCTCTTATGTTGGTGAGTATGTATTTGTTGTTACGTGGGCTATGAATGTGGAGGTAGATTGTCTTTTCCTAGTTTTTTATGGTTCTAGAGTTGGCAATTTGATTATATTGCCTATTTATGAGTTTGGGATTCTAGGACTTGACTTTTGGTTTAAGAGATTTCATAATTGGATCTCCTTCTCAATAGACTATTTTTTAGGTTTAACAGTTTGAAATTTGTCCTTCAATTTGACTAATTCATAGTCCAATTATGGTCTTTTGATGTTGATGTTGAGAGGTCTTGGATTTGCCTTTCAGGTTTATTGGGTTCATTGCCTGGTGATTTCTTTGATCTTATTATTGGTGTGGAGTTTGATATTCTATGTTTAATATGATGAGGTTCTTGCTCTAGTGCAATTACGAGAGGTTAAGATAGGTGATCTTTCTAATGACTTCTTCTTAAGTTGGAAATTAGATATTCATTGCTGAAATAGAGTATCAGACTGCTCAATTTCTAGGTAAGGTTTTATTTTTCTGATTTCCTAGCCTTTTGGTTATCACTAGTACGGTTTATGTACTTGATGAATTCTTTGTTATGCTTTGATGATTCATTTATTCCAGCAGATATGATGTTGATTGCTTTGTTTTTAGCCCATGATTTATCCTCTATTGTGATTTTGTTCTTCAACTTTGTTTTTATTTTGTTTTTGGTAGGATCCAGTAGGTATATGCCTGAGCTTGGATAGTAGTGTCAATTTGGGTATTTGAACTTAGTTCAAACTTGTTGGCTCAGTTTGGAATAGTAGGGTGATAGAAATTATAGATTCGGAGTATGGGTTCTTTCCCATCTACAAGGTTGATTTGGATATTTGAGATCGAGCGGTTTATCCTTAGTGTTGAAATTTTCGTTGGGAGTTGTGGAGCTTGAGTGCAACCTTCATTTTAGATTTACCTTAGTTGAGGTTTCACCTTTAGGCTGGCTAAGCCTACACATTAGCTACAGGTTCAATCTTCTTTAGTTTTGGTGGATAGTGGTTGATAGATGTTTACATGATAGCCTATTAGCACTTGATGGTGGATTCTTCCACTCTTGACCTTGATTTTCAGTTTTCATCTGAATATTAGGTTATCTACTAAGCCAAAGTAGTGTGATATGGTTTGATTTAGCTTAGTTTCATCCCCAATTAGTGTGACATCTTTGTCAAGATCATTTAATGGTGAGTGTTTGTTCTTCAGACTCTAGTTTATGAGTTTCGAGGGTTATCCAGACAAGTTGTAGCTGATCTGAGGTGGTTTTATGCACCTTAATGTTGTTATTCGGGCTTCATTAGTCTAGTTTAGAGGATTTCTTTTATGCTTAATAGATTAATTCTTGTATAAATAAGTATATAAGTGTTTTGTTATATAAATGTAGTGTTTTTGGTGTATTCATAATTAGTTTGGATTCAAAACACAATGTTAAGAATGAAAGGATAAAACTACTACTCTTAGCTTAAGCTATGTCTTTTACTAGTTCATCGTCTAGAATTGTATGTAGTGTGGAGATCTAAATTATAGTGTTTGATATTATTGGATGCTTGTTTTATTTTTCGTGTGGATTAATGAATGTTAGAAAAGCTGGAAATCAAGAGAAAATAATACCACAAAGCTTGGATTTGAAGGACAAAAGCATGGGGCAAGACTTGTACGAATTAGGACGTTTTTGATACGCTGGTGTTCCATGCTGCCTAGGTTCTATGTTAAATCCATGGAACACCTTTGGATTTATTTTTTATGGAACAAGGAAGTCGCTCACCATGACTAGGCCATGCCACGCTTCCTAGATGGTGCGATATTGATGTGGTATGGTCTTATAGTAAAATCGACAGCTTGTGTCCTTATATAAATAGAACAATTCACACAGGTGTAAAGGGGGATGACCTTGGGACTTAAAAGGAGGCTGGAGAAAACTTCATTGGGTTTTTTCTTCCATTAATGTTATTTTATGATGAATTTTAACATTTATTTATTCATTGTGATTACGGTTATGTCCATAAGCGGCTAAATACCATCTTTCGAGAATAAGGTCGAAACCAGGATTACTATCATTTTAAATTTATTGGTTGTGGTTAATTATCATTTTTAGTTGTTTATTCAACCTTTTATCATAATTTTAAGGATTGACAACCCTGGAAATACATGCTTATTTCTACAAAGAGCCTTGAAGGGCTAATGATAAGATAGAATGTGGGATGAATATATTAGGATTGTAACCTCAATTGAATAAAGTTATCATTTGCATTTAGGATTAGAATATATGTAAAGTGACCTATCTGGTTCAATTACGAGATAAAATAAGATTGCATTTAACTTAGTTCTCGCATCCCCACTGAAAGATCCTGTTGTGGAGCTAAGTATAATAGTTGATTAGAGACTCAGAATACCATAGTCATAATATCAACCCCATGAATCAACAACCCAGATAATTAGCCTAACCAATGAAGTTCTATAACATAGTAGGATTTTTAAGTGCTTTAGCCCTAGGCTTCTTCCTATAATTGTTTAAACCATTACTTTACCTCATTGTTTAGTTTACATTGTGTTATAACTTTCAAACACTTATGGTTACGTTTGCACTGACTTAATCTTAATAGTTGAACTGAAGAAAATAGTTTCTTTACACTAGTCCCTATGGGATCTATTCATGGCTTTCTTCAAGACACTATATTACTTGGGTGGACCACATGCACTTTTACGTGTGCTGGGGCGCAAATATGTTTTTAGGGCCATTGCCGGGGACTTTTAAATTAGCAACTACTTGAGTTTTAGTTTTACTTTTTCATTTTTTGGTATTTTTCCCTTGATCTTGGCTTCTAAATTTGTAGGCACATGTTTAATAGATTAGCAAGATATCCAGGGATAGGGAGTTAGTTTAACCAGACCCCTAGACCGAGCAATGCTTACACCAAATAAATAGAGAAGCAGTCCTTCACTACAGAATCCAGCAAATTCAAGAAGAGGTAGATAAACCTATACCTATGGCTAAGCATCCACCAGCCAATTGGATAGCTCGCGAAGTGGCGATTCTACTTGCTACTAATGTTGCCTCCATTATTCACAGATTGGCTATTAGAGGTAGATTTGAACTGAGGTAGCATATGGTGTAGATTTTGCATTACAGTGGGAAGATTACTGGCATATCACATGAAGATCCATAAACACAGTTGTAGAATTTCTTGGAGATTAGTGAAACATTCATCTCTACGTGAGTATCAACTGATTATGTGAGCTGACACTCTTCCCCTTCTCACTTTTAGGGGAATCAAAGAAGTGGTTGGACACAAAGCCGACAAGTTCAATCACAATATGGGATGAATTATATCATAAGTTCATCATCTAATTCTTTCCATCCGGCAAGACTGTGGTGAGATTTTGAGCTTTAAGCAGAACCCAGATGAGAAGTTGTATCATGCTTAGGATAGATTCAAGTCTCTTATTCGATACTGTCCATATCCTGAACAGTCCAATAAGGTATTAGCCCATACCTTTGTTGAAGCCCTTGAACATAACATGAAAATGTTGCTAGATTTAGCTGTAGGTGCTCATGCTCTGGAGAAGATCTATGATGACATGTATACTTTGTTTAACAACATAGCTTATGGAAATCCTGACTGGCATGGTGACATTTCCAAAAACTTGGTAAAAAAGGTTGCGAGCAAGATTGAAGCTGATAGTATCACTTCCTTAGCCACTCAATTATTTTTCATGCAAAATTAGATGATGACCCAATTTAATAAATTGGTTGTGAATCAAACTTTGGCTCAAGTGAATGCAGTACAATAGACGTCAGGTTGTT